>NW_017803157.1:1357375-1419195 GCF_001625305.1 Branchiostoma belcheri | reverse complement strand
CGACATGAGTGAACTTACTGCAGCTGTTTATTTGGGTCATCGCCATATTGGCCATGTCCTCTAGGTCAGGACATGTATCAGCGTTACTCAATGCTGTTCTGTTGCAGTTGATTAGCGATGAAAAAATATTGCCCCAGTGGACTGCCGGACACCGGAGTGGGATTTGCCAGGGTTATCACGATTATAGCATTTTATCACGATTATGGATTTTGTCGCGGGTCCCGGGTTTAAAAAAAATCCTGGACCGCGTCGTTCCAACAAGAGCCCAGCAGCCGAAAGAGGTCGCATGGGGATACACCCGAAAGTCAAGATAAACAGCCCATAAACTGCCTGGCAGGGCCCCTTTTCTAAATTGTGACCTAAGTAATACTTGGAAACCTACTCAATCTTGTACATGTAGAAGTATGTTAAAGCCAACATCACACTAATCTACATGGTGAAAAATCGGAGGACAACGCATTCGCATCATTCCTTAGATTTTGTGTTAAGCTTATAAATAAATAAATAAGGTATATGGCATTCATTACTGGTAGGTTCTAGTTCCTAAATGTTAGTTGGTATTTCATACGGCACACCATTCACTGAAACAATTTGTACTTGTGGCGTAGGTATTACCGAACAACACGACAGCTTACTTGTAAATCTTGCCTTTCTGCTATTCAAGTCTAATCCGCCATCACCCAAGATACGGCCTTCAGTTTGAAACTACTTTAGTTGGTCGAAAGCAGGCCCTTTGTGTCTAATGACATTTTAGAAGACGTCTGCAGAGGGGGATTTCTATGCCAAGGCTGTTACAAACGAGATATGGTCGCCAACTGGGCTGCAAGCCGTTTGAATCATACTCAATAAAGGCAGCCAATTTCCGTTGCATGTTGCTGGGCTTGTCGATAAAACCAGTCTGCATTTTGGGAAATGTTTCTTCCCGAGGCCGCAGAAACATGCAATATTCCTCATTGCTCTTTTAGCCTGAGGATTATACGTTAGCAATGCTTGAGAGAAACAATCAGGAGAACATAACCGCTGAATGGTAACAGCATTTACACGAAAGCCACGAAAGCGAGACTCATTTCCTGCCATGCTCACCAACAAATTAGGAGCCATATTTCTGCTCTAAGTAATTATTATGAAAAGAAGGGCGTGCGGTCCCCAGCACTGTCTCATGATTGCGGAACAGATTCTATCGGATTTTATATTGTATCATCAAGGACAGCATATCGAACTAATTTTGTGGTCACTTTTTTGTAGTGGTCATATCCTCAGAGTATGTATCATGAAAAGGAGGAAACTTCTGCTACGTTTATATGTCAGAGTTATCCCATGGGCTTGGCATGTTTCTGTGTACAGCTCCAGTCCCGCCCACTGACGGAATTTCTTGTCTCCCATAGGGCGAAGATAACTTTTTCTAGCCCGTAAGACACATCCTAGAAGCTTCTCAACTTCTTAAGATATTAAATATAATAACCATCATCTTTTATGAACCAGATATGTATATTAAGGAACGCTTTCTATTCACTTATTCTTTTTTTTTAAAGTGTATACACAATCATATCCCTTACTTTTTTGTTGACAACATCGTAAATTACGATGACGAGTCACCGGATGCCAATTACTGAATGGCATGTGAATATCATTATGAGACAAAATCAATACATAAAATCCCAATGTGATTATCCTTGACAGTAAAACCATCTGTTCTTAAAATTGCACTTATTTCCTCCTAACAGCGAAGAAAAAAATCATTATCCAGAGATCTCAACGGAAAGTATCCAGACATGGCTGGAAGAGCCGAGTGTGATACTGCCCGTGTATTTTAATCTTGGTACTATTTATGAAAACATGTCATCAAGTCTTTCACGTCTTGACGATCGAAGTCAGCATTCCTAGTAGAGCTATCTCAAGAGACCAATCAAGTTGATTAATGAGAGCAAGGCTTACTTCAAACAACATTGTCAAAAATTCCCCATGGTGGTAGTTGAAGCCCCTGTCACACTTCTGAACTTTCCCTTGAACACCTGCCGACAAAGGTTGGTCAAAGTTCGGGAGAAGTCAATGTCAGTATTCCTAGCAGAGCAATCTCAAGAGACCTATTATTTTTTGATTAATGAGAGACAGGGTTACTTCGAAAACAATATTGTCAGAAATCCCCTAAGGTGGGAGTTGAGGCCCCTGTCACACATTCAGAACCTTCCTATCACCGTTAGCTGAAGTTCGGGAGCAGTTGCCCAGATTTAAAGCATGGCTACATTTAGATACGTACTAATCCAATCAAAGTTGAATTAAATTCAAGTCAAATATGACTGTCAACCACAATCTGACCTACTCCCAAACACCCGCCAACCATGGCCGAATATCCCGTACACACCCCAATGTTTCAAACATTTTATTTAGACCGGCCTGAAGTTTACAGTATAGTGCGTTCTGACCGGTTACAATTGCGTACTCATGTCCAACAATATCAAACATTCATGTATATTTGATATATGAATGAATATTTGATATTGTTGGACATGAGTACGCAATTGTAACGAACGCTCATTTGTTGTTTTGTCATCTTCATACTTGTAATTATGTATTCTAAGTCAGGGGTGTGATTAATATTAGCTTCGGCTAGAGTTTCCACCTCTGTGTCTTGTACCATGTCTTGTACTTTGTTGTTTCAATAAAAAATATTCATGTATTCTTATCTGACTAGGTCATCTTTCTCCCGATAAGGAGATGTGATTGTACTTGCAACAATCGATGCCAAAGTCATTACACCATGTCAGGACTGATTGTTGAAGATGCCGGCATCTGTATGACTTATCTGTGGAGATAGGCAGTACCTGATTTGCTGCTGTCATGTCAGATTGTCCAGTTTGAATACTCGGTACGGTATCATTAGCAGTGGCTGCCCCAGTTTCCGGAGAGAGCACTATGTCAACTCTTTTGTTTTCAACCTGTACTGGGCTTATGGTTACAAGCCATAGTAGCAGTAACACAGCATTTTTAAGCAGCTATGTGTTATTCATCATATATAATCACGACAACTGAATCTTTCACTGATTTATTGCAACAGTTAATGTGGATTACGGTACCTATTGCCTTGAACTATTTCTAAGACATTGGCTTAACAATTTTGCTGACCTAACGATGCAAAAGGCCATTACCTTTGATGTGAGCCTTGCCATCAACGTTTGCTTTTAACTATTCAGTGCCAGCGGGATCATCATGTATACATAACGCCTTTGGTCCTAGAGGTCATGATACTCATCAGTTGGCCGAAACACATCAAGTTCCGAGCGGTTTGTGACAGGCTGCGTAAATGTTATGGTTCGCTGGATTTTCGATCAAGCACAACACTTAATGTTAGGAATCTATCTTCCATTGTGCTTTGCAAGGAAGGGTGGTACGTATGTTCTGCAAACATTTGGGTGACATTATTTTATTTTATTCACATTTATTTTTCGAGGATTGGGCAAAAAGTTATAAAACTTAAAATTTGGGTGACATTGAATATCTTCAGCAGCGAGACAGATTTGTTTACAATCTGGCTGATATCAACCTGGTGACCGCCGCTGTCCACCCGTCACCTCTTTCACAGAGTAGGTATTTCGTTTACCAAGACGTGGGCGCTTTTCTTAGAAACTATCATCATTAAAGAAAAAAAAAACAATAATGGATAGACCGATGGCCTTGAAACCTGACGGAAATAGAACTTTATATATTGTCATTTTTCTTCGTAGAGCTTCGGGCTCTTTGGCAGATTACAAGCCGATACAGTAATGTACGATGGGTCGCTTGATGTGGGAAGTCAGACCGCCGCCAGAGGCACAGTGAATAAGTTACTGCTTCTGCAGCAGCTCCTAATGTATTGGTGTTTTACTGAATACGGATCTAAGGTTAGAACCGCTTATCACTTGAGCATACGCTGTTGAAGTATCAGGCTTTACAAAAAGAAACTATTCGTCGAAACCAATCCCAAGCACCAAAGAAGATAAAAAACAGATATAACGCTACACTCTTTCCTCATATGAATGTGTTTATTCATTTATTAATTGCAAACAAATACATATGGCATCATTGAATGGCAGAGCACCATAACCTCCCGTATGGTGTTCATTATGGTTTTAACATCACAAACATCGCCCAATTCTGACTTCATAAGAACGTCTTGCTGAGTGTTGTGTTAAACAGAATGTGGCTTTCTTTATTTATGAATGGGATTAAAACTTCATCAGCACAACTTTTCTGGGTAGGGTAACATTTGATGATTTTCGCTCGATGACGCCTTTGAGCTTCCTCCATTCTTGGAAATCCGCATCAAAGTCTTTGTTAGAGTTGTTGTTACTTCCAACAACTTTGGCATTGCAGAAATCAGCGATGAGAACCTTCAAATGTGGCTCCTGAAATAGACAAAAATAAAGATGAAGACAGAATAATAATACACTTTAATACAACATGAACGGTACACAATTGTTTAACGAACAATATCGCCTTCAGCAAGTTTATCTTGGCCACTCACTTTTGTATGTAATTCCACTAGAGTTACAGAGAAGGAGATTTCGCTTCCAATTTTCTTGTGGGATTCTGTATTAATAGACAAACCTTTTCAACCAGCAGAGCATCTAGAGACATTTTCCCGAGGACAATGTCGTTTTGGTGTAAGAACTTCAAGGCTTTCGTCATGTCTAAGTTGGTGGTGAGCAAGTCTTCAGATGTCAGATCTGGCAGTACCTCTCTCAGTTTATAATGGTGATGAAGAGTGTACAGAGCCCTATGGGGAATCAACGTACAAAAATAAGCATTATTGCCATTGTACCTATATTATATACAAATTTTTAGAGCACAGCAATTGTACAAAGTAAATACTGGTACATAGAGGTCTGTTAGGCTCTTTAAATCCATTGAGATGAATCCTGGTACATATTAAGATGGTAGCCGAATAGTCCATAGTTAATTACGTATTTAAAAATATTTGTCAAATAAAAAGTGATGTTAGCTATGGACAAAATGGACAAACACTCTGGTCGATACGATTTTTTTTTGGAACCTCCCAGTTTCTATTCTTAACTTGTGGCAGCCAATCATGTATAACTTTTACATTTCATTTCCATTATACATTTGTACAATGTGTGGAATAAGATGAAATGTACCATTTTGTTGCATCTTTGTCTTCAATTGCACACTGTCGGACAACATTCTGGTGACCCCCAGCCTGCCCTATCCTCCTCAATATCAGCATCTCGTTTGTAATAGTTGTATCCTGTTGTAGTTCCTGCTGGAAAAGAAACAATATACTGTACTCGCATCTTTAATAGTATTGTTATTCATTCATTACCAACTAATGTTATCATGTCCCTAGCAAAAGTATAATGCATTTCATGACGAATAAGATATCGTGCAGTCCCCGCTTTCTTGGGCATTCAGACTCTTTATAAAACTAGTAGAGTGGCTACTTTCAAGAGAATAATTCCTTAATGCTTAAGGCACAAGTATAAGATTTACGAAAATATGACGTACCCCTTTTCTGAACTGTAGAAGCACTTTAACCACATGGCTGGGTGTTATCTCACTGGAAAGGCATCGCAGGTATGTCTGTATGAGATTCCCCTCAGAATACTCGTCCTTTTCAATTGCTGGAATGAGATGGGTACACACAATACTATCTTTTAATAAGAACATATTGAAAGTCACTGAGATCGGTTAGAAAATTTGTTATGTTCTGACACAAGCATAATGGAAACCAAGAGTTTATACACTGTGTACATATAGGTTGTTACAAGTGCGTACTGGTTACATCTTCAGCTTTATGCATATTGTTACAAGTACGTAACATAAGTTGTCAAAAGTACGTACCGCTTACATCTTCAGCTTTATGCAGATCCCTGCTAAGTTGTTCCACTGTTTCCACTTCAACGTCGTCTTTGCACGCAATTTCTCTCGTCACGGGCCAGCGCTGCGTTGCCGCTGCTGCTTGGATCATCGGATTCAGTCCACACGTAACAGGGACAACAAACAGCGCAATCCAGGGTGTCAGCGTCACAAAGATGTCGTCTTGTACCGTGGAAAACATTCCCACAACGGCTACAATTATCCAGCAGATGAAATCTGTCACGATGATCGTCTTCGTTGTTCTTTGCTTTTCGTGGCGTTTGACTTTGTTGTGGCCGTCGGTGGTACTGTTCAATCCTTCCACGTAGCAGCTTAAACTCCAGCACGCTACAGACGCCAATGTCATGATGGTTGGCAGTGTTACGAATAGCACGAACCAGTATTTCCACCTGCCTTGCTTCTGGATGATGTCTATAAATGGTGAACACGCGGCACTAGTCTGAACATCAAGCAATCCAAGATAGGGTATGTTCATCGTCACAACAGTGCACATAAAAGCTGAACTCCAGCACGTAGTTATCATAATGGCATTGTATCTGTTTTTAAACCTCCGGGTGGCAGATGGGAGACGGGATATGAGGTGGATCTGTACGACTATTGCTACTATTAGGAACAGCGAGGCCATTTTGGAAAACGTCACCAATCCCGTTGCAATGGCACAAGCAGCGTGGGACCGCCATCGCTGTTCGTGTAGGATATAACGATCCTGAAAATACGTGTTTGCCGAGGCTATGATAATCATATACAAGCCTGTCAAGGCATCTGCTATGGCAAGATTGCAAAGAAAGTGCTTTGAGGGTCCACTTGTTTTGCTTCTCACTTGGTATATGAGAATGATTGGATTCCCGACTATAGAAACGACTCCAAGGAACCACGTTGTTACTGTGAGGCTGCTGCTGCCGATGAGATGCTCACACGAGGAGACATAATCCTGTTGAGCCGAGCACACGTTGGTCTGAGCTGCCATGCAACATAACTTGTATTGATTCGTGTTCCTGGAAAACAGAGAAGAACACAGTGAGGCATGTGTAACCCAGGTGTCTCTTCGCACGCCAGTCTGGATTTCTCATTATGAAAACGGACATAAAACTTGGTGAACCAGAAAATTGCTGATCCTAGGCACCTTGATGTGATACATCTTGGGTGATGTAGATTTGAACACAGGGGTTTAGATTTTACTGACTCCATTGCAAACTATTCGACCTATATTTATGTGGTTCTGAATTGATCGGGCACTGTCTTTTAAAAATCTCATAATCATTCTGGCATACAGTTGAGAGCATTATAACGTACCAACAGACGTGAAAGTTTGGTGCAATTTGCTCTGTCAAATCGGGTAAAAGGAGTTGTTTTAAGTACGTTATTTGCCTAATAGTGTTATACAGAATACTCACAGCTTGTAGAGATTAGGAAGACCTTGAAACGCATCCGTGGAAATGTCCTGCACATTGTTACCAGTCAGATCACTGAAACAAAATTAGGTTACATCAAATCTAAGAGCAATCGTTAAGTGATTATTGTACAGTGAAGTAGGTTAAAGGCAAAGCATGTAATATAAAGACATAATGATCTTCTTTAATGTAGCTTAAGGGGTACACTGTAGTTAAATGGTGTCTTTATGGGAATGTATCTTTACGGATTGATGTTTATAGCCTGGAAAGTACTTGTCGGTATAAAACTCACAGAACGTGCAGATTGGCCAGTCCTTTAAACGCCTCTGCCGTCAGTCTGTGAATGAAGTTGCCACTGATGTTCCTGGTACGAGAAAAATAACAGGGGCTCACGTTTTTTATAATATTTGATAATTATAGTAATTAAAAGACATTTACTGTAGTAAGTAGTAAGTATCCTGGCTGTACATTTTGACAGCAGCTGTGATCAGAATAAAATGATTTTATTCTCCATAGCAGGTGTGAAATGTTGTTTATTACTTTCGCATACAAAAGTTCCGATGCCATGATGCATGTCGTTGCTTTGCTGGAGTTCTTTGAAGTTGGTGGTAAATATGGGTTGATAGCATTGTTTATCAATGTAGGTTGCGGCACGGATGTCAGCAGTTCAGATGCTTGAAATAGCTATGATGTGGTGGTACGCTTAGATATTATACAAACCGTTTGTCTTGTCCTTATCAGATTGTGATATGAGTCGTTTTAAACACAGATAGCCCCAGTAGCACATTCTTATAATACAGAGTAGGTCAGGATTCGCTTAAACTAATGTGTGGCACACACACTTAAGATCGATAGTTTCTTCAAGTGAACGCACAAGTGGTCACATGGGTGATGTACTTACAGGGTTTGTAGGCGAAACATGCTGGAAAATAGACCAACGGGAATTTCTCTCAAGGAATTTTCACTGACGTCCCTGTAGTAGAACAACATAGCAAGGTTGTGTCATAGAAAAGTCTCCGATCAATATATTGGTTATTGTGCGAGCTGCTAAGTTAGTTTCATGACACATAAAAAGCACACTCTTCAGTGATTTAGACGTAACCCGACCCTGTTAGTGCTCAGAGGCAACAAAAATCAATACACATCCAAATCCATGGTAGATACGTGTGGCATTATCTGAAGAACTTTCAGTCCATGCATTAGGCAATGTGTCAGCACGGACAACGCAGATACTGGTAGAGAACTGCAATGTCTCCCACATGTCCAGATTTATCTATTCCCACATCTCCTTTTTGCAGCAGACAGGATTCCCTGCCGTGTTAATGTTTTATCGATCGGCAGTCGAAGCCTTTGGATGAGGCAAATGCCGGGACTATATGTCGGATAGGGGCCTATTTCATTAGCAGATGGGCCGTACACGAGAGGAAATCCCTCCTGGTGTTATGTGATTTGATCGTGCTGTTGATAGTACTCACAGGGTGGTTAACAGGCGCCAGCTCCTCAGCGAGTCTTTGGTTAGGTTCAGTCCGTTGCGAGCAAGGTACCTTCAGGATGGGAATAACTACGTTAGTGAATCTTTATTTGCATGTTCATGCCCATGCATGGGGCTAAATGCATACATCGGAGTATGATGTTACATGTATATCATACTGAGTAACATAATACATAGGATAGAAGGATAAACAAATAACGCAAAAGTCTTAGGAACAACAGGATTGGAATAAGTCGATAGTGTGAGCATGAAAGGTACTTTTACATATTATGAGCATGAAAGGTACTTCTACATATCATAAGACGTGTAACCTTATTCAATGCTATGCAATGCAAAACATTGTATAAGGTTACACGTCTTTCCAATACATTAGAAGACAAGGGAAAGCTAATAGGGAGCTTTACTTTATAATTAAATCTTGGTAAAATATGCAGGGAGATGCAATATTCACATATCCAACCTCCAAATAGAATATTGCAGGTACGTTACATATCAATTGCGACAAGCTTATCCCTCAGAACCCAATATTGATATGCAATATTCCCCATATAGACATGCAATGGTATCTGATAAAGGTTGAATTTGGTCGAAATGCGGTACCAAGATCCACGTCGTTTAGGGGAGATCAAAATTGTAACTTAGAATAGCAGGCCGCAAACTTTGATACGGGTTTTGTTTGTAACGTAGTACGACGTGCACAGCCATGTGGAAACACCCGGAGACGACCAGTCTGCTACGTACATAGAGTATCAGATGCTTGTGACTAGGGCTGCGGACCGGTACACTGTACCGGTCCAATACCGTAAAAATCGTTTCGGTACAGGTCCAAAATACCGGATCATGAAGTAACGAGTATATACCGAAATAGCTAGTTTACACCATGTATATGACTAAAGATAGGTGAATCCTACCACAAAGACGAAAAATTAGCACTGGAAAAGACGTAAACACCGTCGATTGATTTGAGATCCTCAGTCTCACGAGACATCGCGAGAGTGTGGCTGATCCAGGGTTGTGATTGGTCAACAAACTCAAATCAGGTCAGAGGTCAGTCATTTTCCCTTCCCTCCAACACTTTATTATTGTTTCTGTGTCATGATTGAAAAAGTGAAGAACACGTGTTAATTTGTCAAATTGTTCAGGTACAGGTACAGGTCCGGACCTGTACCTAAACCTCTGTACCAGTACCTGTACCTGTACCTGATGTTACGTTTAGGTTCGCAGCCCTACTTGTGACTTACAGTTCTCGGGTTGTTCTCGGGATCTTGGCTGGAATCTTGGAAAGGCCTTTGTTTATGCAGCTGACGACTCCGTCCGAGCATTTACAGGAGGAAGGGCAGGTGGAAGCTGTAAAATACACGCAAAACCAGTTGAACAAAGACCCCTAATAAGTTCAACTGTTTTTTTTTCTTGAGTTATTTCACTGTGCGAAGTGTTGACAAGTTCTCTCAGTTAATTTTAGTGACACTGGAGTAGAGTGATGGATGTTGTAGAGTTTGAATTTTGAACGCAGTACTTCAAGTTTTGTCCGCTTTTTTTCACTTCTGTAATTTGCAGCGAGTTTGGGGGATGCGATATTCTTGACTTTTGACGAGGCAATTCGATAATCATCTTTGAGACTTCTTACTGAACAAGTATTGTGCTACTTGAATAGTCACGTACTGTATTTCTTATTGGCGAAAAATAGTTTCACACATGGCCGGTATTGAATAGGTACATTATCTATCCAATCGGGAGAGTAAATAATACATCTAACGTTACATCTCCCGTAAACCTACCATCAACCCGCATAGAGCACAGCACCAGATTGGGTCTCCGAAATGCACAGTCAGTTCTTGGAACTATCCATCTATCCCCCTCGGTATTGTACCGCCGCTCTACTATACCACAGGTATCTAATCCATCATGTTTGATATTCATATAGACACGCGGCTGGGGATAGACCGGCCACAGGTTTTGCAGGTAACCCTGAACGCGGAGAAAATCGATGGAAGAATTGACGGTTGCAACAGATGAGTCTGCCTCAGCGCATAACCGATGGGCCTGTCTGACGGGGTTTGATGAGTGGGCTGACAGTCCGTAGGGCCGGAGGCAGGCAAATCCAACCATGGTCCAATCCTTGTTGCAACCTGACAAGTAATAAGAGCTTGTTAGTGTAAAAGATGAACGATTCTCTCTCTACCAGTTAACCCGAAGACAATGCAAGAATATTGCTACACATTCTGCCGGCTGCATTACTGCCATCCACACACCTCTATCGTCTATGATCTTCGACTAACACAACGATAACAAGCGTGTATTTAGGAACATTCCGTTGATCTTAGTTTCAGTCGTCTCCACTTCGCTCACATACTCAATATGGCATCAAAGCACAATGGTGGGTTTTGAAACGTGGTAAAGCCCCTTTTGTAAAGCCCCAAGGATTTGCAGCTAGCTATAGCCAACCAACGGCGCCTACACGACCTTGACACTGTATGTTTTCAAACAGCATCGGGTTGCTTTGAAATGCAATATGTATGTTGTATGCGGGAGAATGTCTTAAGGGACATGAACCGCCACAGACCCACCACACAAAAATACACCGTATGGTAAGGGTGAAAAATCGCCAGGCGGTTGATGAATAAGTGTGGAAAACTTCTAAGAAAAGATCTTGACTGATAGACAACGACTGAGTAGCTTCCTGTTCACGAACTTTTTACTGGGGCTAGTAGGTAGATAGTAGATATGGTTGGAAGAGTATTAGTTTGGATGCAGTTAGCTTCAGAAGGTGATAATGGTACGTCCAAACTACCTCTGGCCTTGGCCTTGCAGATGTAAGTCCTGGTAGCTTCAGGATAGTTACAGGGCACGGTGAACCACTTTGTCTCCGTTCTGCTTGTCAGCATCAGAGCGCAGCTCTCTGTGTTCTGGCCGGCTGGCAAGGGTGTTTTTCCTCTCCAATAAGTGAAACTAATGCATTGAAAATATTGCAAAATTATGTCGTCCTGAATACCTTTCGATATATTAAATTTCTTTAGGATGAAGCAATTAGCATAAGGTTCGTATGTAGATGGTATGCTGCTGTTACATTTGCAGAATTCTATGACTTTGATCACAAGAAATAGCTACTGCTACATTAGCGTTTTGTTGGCCAGAACCTGGCTATAGCTACGACCTTGTGCGAGTAAACTTCCATACCAATTAGATAATCATTGGTCCCCCTTGGCTCATGGCCACTGTGTTACGGCGAAGTTATTCTCACACAATTACGTTGTCATAGACAGAATGAGCGGCCTTTAATCTCAAGAACCGTAAAAGCTTTACAAGCATGGGTATGCTAAGACGATGACACTTGACAACGCGGCACTTACAGCACTTTACTGCCATCCACCCATGCATATTTTGCATCATGGCCGGTCGTCTGGAGACCTATAAAAGCCGTGATGGTGCTATCCCCGTCTGAAGCCGCCGTCTCTCTCAGAAGCGTCTTTACGTGCTCCATCTCGTCTGGGCTGGAAATACTGGCCAGGTCCGATCCAGCCTCGGTGCATCTAAAGTAATAAGCGTATGTATTTTAATTAAAAGCGGCTTACTTTGTCTTTGGTTCTCCTCCAGACATCAATATGCATTATCCATGGCAGATGGTAACTGACAGAGAAGGATAACATACTTAAGTTTGGGCTGAATTATAAAAACCTTTCGAGCATATGTCATGTCATAAGATTTGGTCCCTCATGACCCATAGGTTCGAAGGTGGCTGCGTACGTTATCCGAGCAATGCCAAATGAAACGGATGCCAAAACGTTTCGTTAATTTCAATCATGTCGATAAGTTTTCAACTTCGTACGTTCAACTTAAAGATTAACTTGATGAGTTTTCAGTTGCTTACGATAAATAATAGACATAATTTTTCCTATGGACAACATATAGTGGTCCAGTACTGTAGACAATGTTACGTTGGTCACCTTTGTTGAGCTGTTTCCCAGGATAACTTTTCTCCGTTGATGACGACACGGTAACAGTTGCTCCGGTAGTACTGGAAACCACTTTCGCACAGGTCCTCTACAGAGAGGCAAAGAACTATGAAATTTCTGAACCATGTCTTATAGTTCCGGGTTAGTGGCCTTAGCCTCGATAACAGTGAATTCATCTTGAATTTACAAGATACATCGTAGGCTTTCATAGGCCATCTGTTTCGGCAATCCGTTCATAGAATTATGAATTTGTACCTTAATGCTGTCATCAAATCCAACCATCAAGCTTAATCCGATGCCTAGATATCATCATCTTTACAATCCGAAAATATACGATTGGCACCGTTAAGGTTTGGAAATAGTAAATGGATGTAAAATGAATACGAAAATAGCGCCCAGGCCGTGCGAGCAATAGGCATAATGTTGCATATTTTGTTCTAGCTTGTCCTCTTTTTCAATTTCGGTAAACCCGCTTTCTCTGATGCTAATGGCCAAATATTTCAACATGGGTTTCATATATTTAATTGACGGATCAGATCAGAGAACAATACTAAAACCTACCCATTTCAAACGGTCCAGTGCTCGGAGTTACGACCTTGGTAGTGGTGTAGAAGGCAGTAAACACAGCGTCCTTCTTCGTGCCTATTCTGTCCTTCACAAACTTTACTAACACTTCTGAACTTGCAGATTCCACTGAGAACAGAGGGTAACTTTGCCGTATATCCATAACTGTTTGAAATGTGCCATCATGTCCGAGTTCTTGGATCAAGATAAAGTCCTCCCCTTTCTGGTCCGCCGTTAGACTGAGGTTCTGGAATGTTATGACGACTTTGTTTCCTGGTGGTGGTGAAATTTGCCAGTCACAGACTAACGATTGCCTCTCCAGGTCGGTGTGTGAAGGTGGCTGGAAGAAACCGCACGGTGCCTGTAGGTCCTGTCTCTGCTTACAACTTACGGCTGGCATCCATGTGCATTCTATAGAATATATGGGTACAATTCACTGCGTTGCATTCAATCAAGCGTAAATGTATGATGACGAAATGGGCTACAGTCAATGCCAATATCAAACAGGTGCTCTAGATCTTATCCGGAAATTTTTTTATTTGCCACCTGAAATTGCATTTGATGCATGTTATGATAGAATTAAATTTTCTTCTCATGATTTGTACTTCAGCGGTAGAGTTGATCACCTTACCCGTTGTCCTGAAGGAGAAGTAGAACCCACTCCGAGACCAGGTGCAGAAGGATCTGTACACCACCTCCACAGCGTGACTAGATGACCTAATTGTCTTCCACTCATCGTCCGTTTCTCGGCAATAGGAGTAAATCAGCACCGGCGAATTCCCTTGTAAATCGTAGATCTACCAGAAAAAAATCCATAACCATATATTACGTGATCCACATGTATCGCCCCACATTATCTTAAAAAGGAACTACAGACCATTTGTATGTCTATTGCCTTTACTTATGACACCATGACGCATATGTAAAATCGATGGTACCAATACTCGCTAGCTCTAACTGCAGTTGTAGTTCTTCAATTTTGTCTAAAGACCATTATGACTGGATGTGCTTCATAACCGAGACACTTCGGTTTTAAGGTCACAATCTTTGACAAGAGAAGGAGTCATTACGATCGTAAACAGGCAATCTATGAATCAGTTGTTAAGCTGAAATTGCTGTTCCTAAATTGAATGAGG
The DNA here is from genome assembly GCF_001625305.1 of Branchiostoma belcheri. Classification (NCBI taxonomy): domain Eukaryota; kingdom Metazoa; phylum Chordata; class Leptocardii; order Amphioxiformes; family Branchiostomatidae; genus Branchiostoma; species Branchiostoma belcheri. The sequence continues at coordinate 1,404,788 of NW_017803157.1, read as the reverse complement.
TGCGTTCTATCTCAGAAGCTTTTTGGATTACCCTGCATTACTTAGACGTTTCTACGCGCCACATTGTCGGAGAATCGTAGACACGGTCCCCATATGCATACTAATGGCATAGACTGTCATTTTTGTAAGAATCACAGCAATACGTCGGTGAAGGTTACACATCCAGGTAATAACTTAAAGATACACCAAAAACTGTTACTCAAGCAACTGGATATGATTTTGGAAACGGTCAGAATTTTCAGGTAGCATATATACCTTCCATCAGTGTCATTGGATAATTCTCAGTATTAAATAGCAATAATATTAGTATAATAATTTAATAGAAATGGCATGAAATTTACCTGTAAGTCTTCGTCACATCCACTCTTCATTCCTTTGCACATGAATCTGATGCCATCATACCCTGAGAGTGGGGGTAGAAGAACCTCTACGTACATGTTGTCTGTCGTTTCAATTCTTACTCTATAGTCGTAGTTGGTGTAGTCGTGGTTGGGGAGGTGCCTGAACATGCCGCATGGCGCTTGTGTTGTTGTCGTTCCGTTCTTTCTAAATTGGCGTGACAGATCCTGACATGCTGGTACAATAAATAAATAAATAAATTAAAAACAACTCATGTTACATCTCTGTAATGTGTAAGTAAATGAAAGGCATCCAGTGCAAAACAGCAAAACTACATCTTCATAGTCAATTTCATGGTCATTTTTTTAATGTAGTTTCAACCCTATTTCATAGCATACTGATATTTGTGAGGCGAAACGGTTGCTTATTATATATCGTAGGCTGGTTCTAGATATTTATTCCCAGAAAATTAAGAAACTCACGTAGCCTGACGTAGAAACTTCAAGTATTAAGTGATGACAAAGTGATAAGAAATGTCACTATAAAACACATTGCCTTATCCAGAATACTTCTGTTTTTCTTGAAATTACATCTTCAAGATGGTAATATATAATCAAACTTTTAAGTTTAAAATCGTGCACACAAATTGTACCAATCAATATGCACCTGTCGGACTGTACTGGACCTCATGTATCCACTGCGCCCTGTGTAGGCCTGCTGAACCTGCCCACAGTATGATCAAAAGCTCATTTCCGGACGTAAGAGTTGGGAGTGGAAGGGCCATTTCTGGTGCCATAGATGTCAAGAAGCCTAGTCTCTTGTTCCTATCATACAGGGCAACTTGGGTGTTGTGGCTGTTTTCTTCATGTCGAGCTGAAATAGTTGGATTGGTGACAAGGTCCACGCTGGCCAGGAGTTGCTGATCCATTGCAGTCTTTACTCGGACCTTGCAATGTAGATCTATATCTTTGGGAAGAACGACAGACAGTCATGATAATACGTTATAGCCTTAATTTTAGGGCATGCAGTTCTGGCTGTATATAAAGGCTTAGCATAACGCATTACGTTCAAAGCAGTCGCCGTTGAAAATTGATTTCGCTCGATAAAATACAGAATGTGAAGGCCGCGTTTTACTACCTGCTGCATTGACGTATGCTAGAGTACCAACTAGCTGCCTTCCTTATTCAATGACTTAGGGGAATATTTCTGTTCATGCTGAACGTTTCTAGAATCAATAGGCGATTAGTGGAGCGTCGGTGAAGGTTAGATATCCAGGTAATAAGATACGCCAAAAAACAGTTACTCAAGCAACTGGGTATGATTTTTGAAAAGGTCAGACGTACCAACGGACAGTGGATAGTACCTGAAACGTCTGACCGTTTGCTTGAGGAACTCTTTTAGGCGATTAGCGGAGCGGTCTGGAACTGAAACTGCTGACAACATACTTACCGTCTGATTCATGAAACATATTTTTGTCAAATATGACAGATCCGATGTCGGTATTTCTCTGATCAGGAAAGCAGAACGGGAGTTCATCCGTAATATCTGAAATGATATCAAATGCAACAGTCTTAGCATTTATTATTCAACATCTTGATGTTTAGAAACCAAGTAGCTTTGCAGTAACATGTTTACAGTTAAATCTTTTGTTCCAACACAAGAAGTTGTTCTCACCTAGAGCTTTCGATCACTCTCTTGTCGTCTTCAATAGACCGACACAGTGAACTTTGCAGTAAAATGACTTTCAGTAGACTGTCAATCTTTCATACCCAACCAGATCTTTCGGTAAGAACGGATACCGTAAGATATAAAGAGATCAAAGCTCATTGCAATACATGCCCATGTGCTCCAGGAATAAGTTAACTCTAATTACGACAGCACTATAATTGAAGTGTTCATAAAATAACTTGGCTACCTTCGATGAAGCACTGCACAAAAGCACCACCCTCTCTGTTCCGAAGAAGCAGCGAAAGTATAATCTGGTGACATTTAGGGCTAAACGAATGGACAGCCTCGTGTCGGAAGTTGTCAACTAAGGCTGGCGCTGTATTGGTGTTGTCACCTTCGTATATCTGGAAGTGAATAGATATTGTCATTGTATCCCAAGAGGAGCACGCACATAGTGGAAATGTACTGAACCTAAGCCTGCGTATATAAATGTTGGCTATGTGGGACATTGTGGGATCGTGTGGCGTGATGGTTGGGTATTTGTCCCAGAACCTATAGTGCCTGTTTGAATCGGCCAACATGCCTGATGTTGTGCCCTGGACACACTTCCTCTCTTAACTCAGATGTACCTGGGCTAGGACATTAGATAGTGGTCTTGTGTTTGCGGAGAGCCACACCCCACACGTTCAACCCAGTACATCTTTACACAAAAAAATGGACCGTTGTGCGCGATGGTTCAAATACTATTATCTGAAAGTTGGTGATTCTCTACGGATTCTGAAAAGCAATTAATGTAAAATGTACGCTAATAGAGATCATAAACAACAAACAAACAAACAAGCAAACGTTCACTAACTCGTAAGTAGTTTTCGTCCACTGCGCCCCAGGGGTCCCACAGTATCCACATCCGTTCTCTCAGCTCACTCTGCATGAGGAACTGCTCTGGTGTAGAGGCTGTCATCTCGTTCCCGGTCATGTTCAGCGAACCTGGGCACGGGAACGTCTTCCGGCCCATGTCAACAATGGCCTGCTGGGCTTCATGCCCTACGTCTGATTTACAGTGATGTAATGAGACATTAATTAAGGCAATAGAATATAAAACTGACTGTTTCACAAGGAGCCCTGATGCTGACAATTGTTACCAAAATGTCACATCGTTACATCGCAAATTGATTTTTATTAACATTAGACGAAGAACAAGGACAACGTAACGTTACAGCAAGAACAAACCATTTTATAAGGCAGCAAAATATGCACATAACAACACTATTGGAGTGGATTGAACAATGTGACACTTTTCTCATATCACAACATACTGAGGTAAAGATAAACTGAACGGAGATTGATCAAGGTTGATAAGGCATTAATAATTGATAATTTATCAACATTGATAAAGCATACATGTACCTTCAGAGATGTATGATGCGTAAAACCCCGCTGCAGCGATGGACTCATCAGAGGTGAACTTGAGGTACAGGTGGTTTCGACTGGAGAGGACTTTGAATGAATCATACCTGCCACAAAATGTCCCTAGTTTGGGAGCTTTCTCATTGACACCATCGTGGATAGAGAGTTGGTCATACTCACAAGTTACACCTGCCGCCAAAATAAAATCAAATCACAAAATTTTCATCATAGATGTAGCTATCACAAGTGTAATGTTTATATTTCAATTGTTTCAACATGCTGTTGCCTTAAATATACTTATGTTATGTCTGCATGCATTTTATCTCTTTTAATAAGAAACATAGTCTAACGCAATGACCCTGGATACGTTTATACATTTATTAAGGCATAGCTTTTAGCGAACCCAGCAGCACATACATCTTCCATTTAGTAATTAACTTTCCCCTTGTGATTAAGGTGTAAAAAAGGCAGAGTTTAGCTTTTAGTGATATTGCCTGGAGGACATGCCTTTGCTTGTGCTTCCCTTGCAGGAATATTGGGTTATTGAGGTATGATAGCAGAGTGCAATGGAATTTATAAACCTCCTGTTAAGTAAACGTCCCTCTGGTGCTCTCGGTTACACAACCTTTAGCTTTATAGATTTTAGATTTTGGAACGAAATCCGTTGCTTTGCTAAGGTTACGCCACCGGCAAGTGCTTAAAGTTAACAGTACTCGGTGGGGATATGGTGCTCACAAGATAAAGAGGAGCTTTTGGAAATTGTTTTAAATCTTCTTTCGAGAAATGAGTTCATCATAGGGTCACAATGGGACTGATATGATGAATAAACCTTATAAGAATCTGGAAAATCCCATGCTGTATAAATCACTGCAGGTTGATTTATTGTGGCCACGCCCACCCAAATTATACCCCAGTCTACTCATTACAATCTGGAAAAGTAATATTGCAAATGCACGAGGTTTGACAAATATGTTAACAGGCTGCAAGCAGTCATCTGTGTGGCGTAATTGGTAACCATAAGCTGGCGCTTCACTTTGTGTGTTGCTGCTATTGTGGCTTTGGGATATTAGCCTTATGCTCCCACCCTTATCACGGTTTATAGTGGGTTTTCTGGTCTTTGGATATACTTCTTACAACGAAGCTTTTAGGGAAAATCGTATTGATTTTGTTTAACCACTTTCCAAAGGTATTCGACCATGTTATTAATCCCATCGATGGTATCCGAACTTACAAAGGTTAAAACATCCCTTGCTAGCGCTCCGAAGTATTCTTCCATAAGCATCTGCACCCTACGGAAAGAGAAATTTATTCCAACACGAGTTTTGTACCGTACCTGATTCTTCCAGCTCAAAGCGGTCGAAGACTAGCACGATTCGATGTCTGGGTCTGACATGAACATGCCATTCGCACACTGTGTCGTTCTTGTATGGTGCTAGTGGAAAACCGGCGGTTTGGATGTGGCCACAGTCAGACAGCAGATTCCTGAAACTGTCACAGCCGGAGTCACCGAAACCCTCTTCCAGGCACGCCCCTGAATAAAGAGGCATTTTAAACATTTTAAAAGTTATCTATGTAAACATAGTTAAAAGCTATAAGTAAGCAAAGAATAGAGCACCTTTTTACATAGACTTTTGTAGGCAAACTCTTTGCAATTTATGTAGTCTTATCCCAGCTGTAAGGTATGCTTTTTGGTGTCACGAATACAGAATAAACTTCTCAATATTCACCTGTATGTGTGTATGATTCAAGTTTAGTGATCGTATCTTCATGACAACGGTGTCTACAAAAAGTAGGCTTTACACAATGACTGGAGAAAAGTTAAAAGATCCAAATTATCATATGTGTGTTTAAAGATGTCAATTATCATATGTGTGTTTAAAGATGTCAATTATCATATGTGTGTTTAAAGATGTCAATTATCATATGTGTGTTTAACGGAAGACCTATCATTCGATGGCTAGTTCAGGTCCATCTATGTTTTATGATGTCTTCATAAGTGTCTATAAAATTCATACATTTCACTGCAGTTCAGTGGCATACCTCACACTGTATTATTGACTGAGAAGTATTCCCATAGCTTAGTTATGACCACATCAGATATCGAATTCATTTGTCAGAGTTTTGACATATTCGGGGCGCAGGATGTCAATATGTTCCACCACCTTCATTGATGACATGATCAACATGATCCAGGATCTACCAAATAAATTTGATGATGTATAGCTAGATATCCTCAAGGTTACCCCGTTACAACATCATTCATACTCTTACACAGAGCATCATGACAGAATGGGTTGTTCGGTCGCCGGGTAAGTTACAAAAGGGTTCAATGTACTGAAATTAAGGCCATGTTGATGATTCGTCAATTGAACAAAAGTTTTCAACAATACTGTAAATCGTACAGAGCAACTGCAGAATAAGCATACATACGCCGAGAAATTGCAAAAAAAATATATATTCGAAAACGACACTAACGACGCGAAACACGAAGATTCGCATCAGTTTTGGGGTCCCAGAGAATGGCATCCAGACAATCCACACGTGAAAACTTTACAATATCAATACCCGTCTGTGTACTTAATGTTGGCTCGCTATCTTTACTGCAGTACTAGTAGATCTTGACGTGTAAGCGGTAATATACTATGCTTCTTCAAGGCAATTCGACGTGATTTTCGTCTGAGAAATAACGATTTCATGGACTAGTTGGAGACTATGAAATTCAGTCGGCGGAACAGCTAGCCACCCGGGAGCAGCATGATAGATATATAGTCGGGCTCAGACGAATAACATCGTCCCATTTGCCGGAATTTAACGGTAATTTATAGGCACAAGCTGATCTCTCCCATACCTGCTGCACCGCCCGGGTGGTGTGACACTCTGTGTAAATGGAAGGTACAGAGACATACACGAGAGGTGCCAGGAAGTGTTAATGGAATATAATGAAAAGTATTATGATAAATAGCTTCGGGACAGACCTACAATATCAAAACAGCGAAGCTGCTTTTTCTCTTTTGGATGTTAACAGCTTAATGATATCTAATTTTGTCTACGCGTACGTATGAGAAGGTACTGGTGGATAGGTGACCACATGAATTTGACAAAGTTGAATTTATTTACCGATGGATTGGCCATGGTGGAACCTAGTTAGTGTCTAGGTTAAAGATCATCTCTGTTTTTATGGTATCAAAAAGTGACTCTTTGCAATTAGGGACACCAATGTATGTATGTAGTTCAATTCATATTTGCCCCCAGAGTAATCCATGGACCACACAAATACCAGTGACCGTGCTGCCGTTGCTAATTAGGGACCAAGAACATACCTTGTACACACACACACACACACACACACACACACACACACACACACACACACACACACACCACTTCCTTGATCTGCTTTGGGCTCGACAACTTCAAGCTATCACACACCTTTCAATGTTTTCTGCATCTGCAAAGCCTTTGATAAAGCTTTACCGGAAATTTGCATTTGCAATCTCTTAGACAGAACCATTAGAGATAAAGTAGTGTGAGCCTGTGATCCCCTAAATGCACATCCCGTTACGCCTTTTCCACGGAAGCCTCAGCCATTTGGTGATGAAAAGCAGCGCTGATACCCTTATGTTGGCAGGATGGAGACGTGATTCCCTTCTACATGCACAAAGTCAATGTCACCTTGGAGCGTCAGGAGCAGCAGACGTTCATGAATGCGAAGCGAACACACCATCCGGAAAGGCTACGAGGAATTTGTTTAAGATCTTAGCATAGATGAAACCCGTAATCTGAGCCCATTTGAGGATATGATTAGGTTTATCAGATCACCGGCTTATCTTCTGTGATACCTACGAGTGGAGCCCTGTGCACTTGTCTTCCTGATTTTAATTACAGACATACACACTGGAGACTCACTTAGATTTCCCTGTAGAGCGTCTGATGGAAAGGAATGCCGTGAAACAAATCGGAGATTACTTCCCCTTATGTTATGAAGTCATCTAAAAGTGCTAACTTCTCGTTCTGGTTATTTGGTGTGCTATTCGACGTATTGTTCAGGTAAAAGGAATGTGCCATTTATAATTACTGTACGTGTGCTGCTAGGATTTGGCAGATCATAAAAGTTTCTCACACGTTTGCAGAGGCAGCAGGCTGATTCCAGCAATTACGATGCCATAGACGAAAACTAACTAAATGGAATGATGGTATTAAGGGAACCGTATCATACTTTAAAGGTCATAAGAAGACGTATTGAACTCCCTTTCATATCGTCATCCCGGCAACTGGAACGAAAAAAGCTATTTCACAGACGGAGTAACCTATCAGTCGGGGCACGCATGCATACCCTCCTGACTGCTAAAGATGTCTGCAGTCTGGGGCACTGTGTCCGGTTAAGCCGTCATTTGCTACCCCATTTCCCCGCCCATATTCTGCACAGAATCATGTTCACAGAACAGCATTCTTCTGACTGCTAATAGCTGCTTTTGCTCTCAACTCGTAACACCGTACACCAATTTAATAGTCCCTCCTACAGCACCATTGTATCAGCTCGTAACAATTGGAAGTTTAGAAACGTAACGTTACGCCGTTCAGGAGCTATATTAATCATACCGCCAAGCAATTCAATAAATCTTAGTCGTACCAGATTCTAATAAGTAAAGGCGAGTGGAAAGCCCTCAAGCCATCCGACACGCCTGCACTGCAATCATTCCTCATTGGCGACACTGGAACCGCTTAGAAACTTTATTGAGTCTGCCACACTGACTACCTTTAAGTTAGCTTTGACCAGCTCTTTCCAGTAGCTTGAATCAGAAACTCGTCGATGAAGGTGAGACATCCAGGTAAGAAGATACCAAAGTAACAGCTAGTCAAGTAATTTGATAGATTTAAAAAATCCATCCAGTTGCTTGAGCAAATCATACTTTGGTGACTTACTCATCTTACTAACACACCATGAATAAATGGGCAACCATAACATATACCCAGTGGTAAGAGCATTCGCGTATTCCTTGATGTTGTATACCTGACACCGTGTCTAACGTATAGGTGCATTTCATTAATGCATCTCGCGATGAATTCAGTCTATACATCTCCGTCTGCAAAGGTACTGCTACAGGCTAAATGTGGGGACCTACAAGTAATCACTATAATTCAATCGACAAATGCACAAAGGGAAGGCTGGCTGCTCGGCTTTCAGGCCTGCGGCGTGGCCTAACCCCGTATTGTACCGCTAATGGCCGAGTTTTACAGCGGGTAATCCAATCTTTCAATCAACAACCTGATGGACTCCAGGTCACCCCCTGGAGCAGCTGCATCCACAAGGCGTCCACGCGCCATATGCCGGGACATGCCTGTCGGAGCTTGGGCTGATTCGCCGATAAGTACTGATTGCATGGTCATGGTTAAGATTGGTGCAATTTGAACTTCGCGTGTATACAGAACATATCAGATATAGTGAATGGGGATTGTACACGTTTAGATCTCAAGAGATAGAATACTGACTATAATATATCGATCCTGGGTATTCTAGTTCAATGAGACTGGTAATGGCCACCCCAACCTGTAACACTCTACTGGATCCATAATGTCTAGTGATATAGTGTATGAGAACATTATTTGCAAAAAATTAGATAGTGTATGAGTATTGTACAAGTTTAGATCTCAAGAGATGGAAAACTGACTATAATATATCGATTCTGGGTACACTAGTTAAATGAGGCTGGTCACCCCAACCTGTAACACTGTACTGGAGCCACAATGCCGAACCGCCCGGCCCTAGGACTGATAGTTTCAGACAATAGTGATTCTTCACCCATTCAGATGGTTAGCTGATAAACGCTCGGGTGTAAAGCCAATTTGTTACCATTGAAGCTAAAGGAATGGGACCACATTACCCCCCTTATCTGTCTACCTGCGAGGAAACATCCATCCACCGCCACGGGTTCAGAGGTGCATCAATGGATTTGTCTATGAAAATTCGTCTAGACTGTGGATATCTAGACAAACGTCCAGCGCCAGAGAAACGATCATGGCTCATACTTGGCTCAACAACAGAGGGGGAAATGCGAAATCCATATACAGAATGGCGGGATGAGGCTTTGATCCATGGTGGCCCCAGGAACCTTTTCAAGCTGCCCGTTACTTCAGCAGAGGTCAACGACAATGTAGATTTGTTGAAAGGACCTTGACACCTTTGTAGAAAGTAGTCTTCACAAGACTCTTTGCAGGCTGAATTCTTCTTTTTATCTTGACAAACGATCAGTTCAACGTCGCAGGCTGAATTAATAGTAGAAATCGGCCGAAAATACAATTGGCCGATTTCAACTACATCTAACATGCAAAGGAGACTACCTTGACGAATTTGTTGAAAGTAGCCTCCACCAGATTCCTTTGCAGGCAGAATAGATTATAGTAAAAATAGGACCAAAAAGGGATATTATCGGCGATTTCAACCATCTATTCAGCATGCAAGAAGACCAATATGTTGACAATACATTGACGGTACATTGACGCCTTTGTTGAAGGTACCTTGCCGCCTTTGTTGCAGAGAGAGTGCCGGTGCGTAATTGTTCATGCCTGGAGGTTAATGAAGCTGCCATGGGGGACTCATCAGCGCTGTTACGCCTTCGTGTCGCCCATTATTCGGTCGTGCAACAACAGTCTTCATTGATCAGAGAGGGGTACGCTTTACACTTTCATTACATGACACTTGCCACGGGCTGATTTGAAATTCTCAAGATAATTGCAATTTTAAAGGAAAATATAATTTAACATGTTGCACACAAAAAACATGTTGGCTGTTGTTTTGTTTGATTTTTCGAACACAGTCGTATTTTTGCCTCTTCACTTCTTGAATGGCACATATTTGCAATAGAGTATTTGATGATCCAACTTAATTTGTAAAGAAATGACCATAAAATTTTACTTTTTTATCGCCCTAGTGTGTTACATAATGAAGCTTCATGATAAAGCGGTATTTCATCTCATATAGGACGACTGAATGCCATCTATCGCTGCATCTTGGCTTTCAATAGCTTCACATATGAAGACAAAAGGAATAGATTAATGAATGACTGGTTTAGCTGTATCATATGGCTCCACCATCTTCCGGCAGCCACCGGACGTGTTGCAATGTATATGCTTTGGAACATACATGCTTAGAAATACAGAATCCGCTTTAGAATGTTGTGTAAAATATTTAATAACGTATAGATTATTACCTAGATACTCGTCACATTATCAAATAATGCTAACAATGCAAATGTATTGATTATACACAATCAATCGTCACCTGCTTTAATTTGTCTGATGTTATGTACATAACATCTGCCACAATCTTTGTTCTTGAGAAGATACTGTGGCACGCCCCTCTTTACAACGGTATTATGCACACCGACCTTAACATTCATCCATTCCAATTCCAACTGTCTTTCAACTTTCGTCCTTACAGCTTCTTCATATCATGGCACAGGAACCCAGGCTACAGACAGCACGAAATGTGATGCATACATAAACCGATGCCATGCCAATAATTTTTCATCCGTCTGTTCCTCGATAAAGTGGTCCCAAAGAGAAACAATATTTATTGGTGACATGAAACGGGCGGGCGGCAATTTCCCACAAACATGGGTGCTCGAGGTCCTCATAGGAAGGCACCATCTGTTAGGCTGTCTAAAGAGTTTTGTGACTTGCTTCGTTTCACGGTGCTTTGCAGACTGTTCCTAGCAGACTGTGCGCGCTACAATCGGTAAAAATGCATGGTTGTTTCTAAGCTGAATTGCAGTTGCATATAACATGAGGCAATAAAGTTGACCAAGAAAACTTAAAAGTTTATATGTGTATGATTGACGTTGGCATGCAATATGTCTATGTATGCAACCGTAAAGCCCTCGGCATTTGTTGCACTTTCGTAACCACTGAAGCTTTATGGAGAGTGGTGGACCTTCCATCCCGACAGATCACTATCGATTTATTCATGAGAGTCGGTTAACGCCGACACTCGTAGAATACACTGAGTGAGTGACCGATCGTATGTTCCATCACGTCTCTTTTCTCTGTTTTAATGGCAGTCAACCCAATGCAATTTCAGGACGTCAAAGCAAAAATTATTTTGGACGAGGGAATCTATTGATATTTAAAGTTACCACCACTTCTTAGCACTTTTGTCATTATTTTTTTATACTTGAAGCATCTGACATAGCGCGATAAAACTGCTACTCCAGGATACCATGCTAGTTTAAAATTCTCGCGTTATTTTGGTTCAAAATCTTGTGAATACAAACTTACGAGTCGAATAATGCGGCCCAATCATTGTCTTGGTCAGGACTTCTTATTTCGGTTCAAAATCTTACAAATATAAGTTAACGAGTGGAAGAATACAAGCGTTGTCCTCGTCAGGACTGGCTAGCAGGTAACATATCATTTACAGAGAGGCGTTTCAGTCATCTGGAATTCAATTTGGTCGTACTCATCCGTTGTAACCTGCCATAAACACAGGTGAAGGGTTACTTCTCTATAATCCTCTTCAGGACGTGAAGACCACAGTGACACAGAGAGGATGTGTGAGTGTGAACAGTGTCAATACTAAAAGGCCTCTCGTTGTTCACATGTTCAGAGGTCTTTTGGAAGGAAATAAGAAGATTAAATGCAAAAGTAGACCCACGGCTTTCTTTGGTGACCAACAGTCATTTCACACAGACAAGCTTCCAATATCCCCGCATTTCTTTTGGCACAGACACGACTATGAATATTGTGTGATGACATGTTTTGCAACACCTTTCAATTTGCCCCGCAATTGTTTGTAGTTGTATAATCCTAATCCGTGTTAATGAAACAAGATTCGCCCTCTCCCAGCTAATGAGACCCAAAGGTGGCTCATGAACTTCAGAAATCTGCAGCGTCTAGACAGACAGCTTTTTGCTCCATGCCGTAAGGAATCGCTTCAATAATTATTCGAGTTGCCAACATGAGAGGGAAACGTTGTAGTTATTGAACTAATATTCAGAAACAATGTATGCTTTGGCTTGCATGATTTCTCACTAAATAAAGTAAGGTAACTGTTAAGGAATTGATTCTGATGGGTGAAATGAGCGAACCAATTCTCATCTTCATGTAGCTGGTATTTCAACTAGACATTCTGGTATAGTTCCCATGAGAACCAGTACTGCATCTGCCGCATGTTTTGTTTGTCTCCTTGGTTTATCCCGTGTGAATTCGTCTCTGCGAGTTCAGAATGGCGTGTTGAGTAAAACAAATGACACGTCAGACACCAGTTCTTTGTGCAGTATAGTCTACAGATAAAGCAGGCGGTGGTTCTGAGAATCTAAACGGTAGAAAGTAATCTGGACTTCCAATGATGCATTGTTTCTCGTGGTTTAAAAGGAGGATTTGGGAGTGATGGATGACTGAGATACTAGATACGTTAGTCATTTGCAAACGAACATGCAAGGTGGGAAGCTTAGGGCGTAAAAGATAACTGCTTCTTCATTTGTAAACGTCAGTGGAAATAGTCAAATTGTCTAGGCCTTTGGGAAACTAATGTGTGTTTATTAATGCCACATGGTGAGAATGTGAGCCAGAACATTTTTCAAAACGTAGAGTCTATATTGTATCTCTACTTTTTGAAACAAAGAAATGTAAACTTAACCAGAAAGGTAACATTTGACAAAGCAAATGCATAATGTTTACCTTTGCATATGGTCTGCTCTGTTTATTTTTAGTCAAATACATTCATATAAATTGTTAGACAGGAGTCTAAATCCCTCCTACTATAAAATTGCAACATTATGTAACCCAACACTAGTTACCATCGTGAGCTCGCGAGACGTCAACAAATCAAGTCATTGGCCAGATCAGAGGTCAGTGTTTGGAACGGAAGAAGAGGAAACATAGCAAAAACAATGTTTTCCTTCGGTAAACATAAATATGGTTACAGAGTTCTATGCTGCCTAAATTTGTATTCTACCTTCATAGATCACACAGCTTTTATAATATTCCATTCTCCATATTTCTAGTCGGTGAATTTGAGCGTCAGAAAGCTGGTACACCAGAGCGTATCGAATTTATTTTGGTGGATCGGACTGGAAGATTAGCGCACACGAGAACCCTGAAGTACGCAGAAGTGATAAAGAGCAAATTACTTTTTGCTACATTGGGCACGATTTCCATCATACACATCCATTGACCATGCGAGGACTTTGAACCAGATATTGAACCCACACTGAGTTGTGCTTTCGATTCTGTCTTAATGGCCACGAGCTATCCATTATACCTCTTCCCGAAACTGGCCATTAAACAAAATCTTCCCATGCTTGAGTGATATGTATTACACCCATGGTGTCTCCTGCCTCTATGTTAGTAATGAAGGTAGCATTTAGTATGCAGGTGGACAGCGTTGTCTGTGGCGCGATTGAAGTACATTGAAAATAATAGGGGGTAGTTTTTCTTCTGAAACCGATTCAATCTGGGCGAGTAATGGGTATTACTTCCACTAATGAGAGCTCAGCTTATTTCGGTGCAGTTTGCCCGGGTGTTGGCTACTAAACAATACAACTCATAGGCAAGTTTACGGAATGACTCATGTAAGTTATAAGATGAAGTGCACATTTTCAGAACGGAATATTTGATTTTCTTTGTGAAAAGTGATACTGTTATCACATACTAGATTATCTGATAAAGTTAAAGCCCATTTCCGGTTCAACAGCCCTTGGGCCACACAGTTGTGCAATCACCACAGCATCGGGCTGGTCCGCTGATAGTGTTTAACTACCATACACGACCCAAATGCAGAGTGCTGAGGACAGAAAGCAGTATGTACCATTTTTTAAAGTCTTTGGTATGACTCGGCCGGGGGTCGAATTCACGGCCTGCCGAATGCGAAGAAGAACACTCTGCCCACATGCATGGCAATTGCTCCAGTTCACCAGATTATCAGGTTTCCCCCTATTAGGATTTCACCTCGCTACTCAGTGCTGCTTGCCAGCGGATATATCGATAAAGACAATGGCTCGGTTACCTACAAGTAGCTCCGAGGCGTTTTCAACATAGATACGAAATTTGGCGCTGCACTTCCAGCCGTAATCCCTGCATCGCTTCCCGGAGATACTTTCGTTAGATAAACGTGTTACAGCAGTTAGAAAACTCGTATAGTTTGATTCACGGTGCCGGAGAGATCAAAATCTTTCCACGTCTTCCGGCGACAATTACTGCTTTAAGGACCACTCAATATCCCTGTCTAGAGTTATGAATATACCGATTTTTTTAAACACAGTATTATTTTATATAGACTTTAGGTAAAAAAAATGCGTATTGGGTTATCCGATGTGCAACGGAGGTCATTTTCTCAGGTAAATACAAAATCTGATGGATAGATTTATTACGTTAAATAAAATGCTAGAAGAAATACGTAATGTATTTCTGTGCGTTTCGGCGGTCATAAAATGCCAAGTAAATGCTAGAGACGCTTCATTGCTACCTAAGACCTACACTAGGTACCTTCTTTGTGCCACGTTAATTTTGCACACAACCAAACTGCATGGCGAGGGTCTATAATAAATCACCCTTTCCTTTCATGTCGTCTTGCGAAATGCATGAGAACCAACGGACCGAGGATATGAAATGTGAGCCGTCAAATATGAAATATCTGAGGCAATCTACTATATATCTGTCACTGCATCTACCAACGTGAGGGGAAAAAGAAATCGACAGGAGCTTCCTTTTACAGCTACGTTGATATTGAAACAAGACGACATGTGAGAAATATTTGCCTAGGTGCCATATTTATCATCACCAAGGCAGAATGGTTGTACTGATAGGCAATTACATTGCTAAAGTTCAAATTCTCACGCACGACTGCAACATGGTTCCCCTGACATGTGAATGACAGTGCGGAACCATCAGAGGTGCCAGGCTGTGTTGTTAGCAGGGAAGGGATGACAGAACGCAACCTTCTCTAGACCGGACGGACGGGAAATAGTGTACCGGAGGAAGGAATAATCACAAAGAAACACAATCCAACGAACTTGAGGTGTAGATCAATCCCGAAGTCGTAATTATCTGACCGAGGATGAGCAGTAATATATACCCGTAGACATCGCATGTCCAATCCCTCACTAAGACCCATTCATTTGTGGTTAGCTCCACACCGACGTATTGACAGTGGTGAAAAAGTGGCAGGGTCTGGGGAAGGCGGATCGTGATTAGTATGCCGAATGAGGTGGCATTGATTACACTGCTACTACAGATATTTCACAGGGTATGAGCAAGAAAAGAAGGTCTTTTATGTCTTGTGACCTTATTTCTTGGTTTTACGGCATCAACTATATGTATATCACAACAGTCGCAGCCCGAAGGCTGAATTGATGAAGTGATATACACAACTAGACTGCTGGCAATAAAATACAATTTCTACACATTAAAATGAGAATTATTACGATCAGCATAATACTTCATATATTCAAAACGTGTGGACTGAAATACACGAAGTACTGATTTCAAGAAAAGTACACGACAACGAAGGAAACTTAGTAGCAATTTACAGAACCTCGCTGCACATGAGAACTTGTGAAGAGACAGGAAATACATGTTAACACTATTTACCTTCCTCCTTACCTTAGTTTTTACTTTAAAAAATACAGGGTGTTCTGTAACCCTGCATCAGAAATACGGACTGCGAAGGCACAAAGTTTCGATAACATGAATCAGGTACAGTACACGTTTTACATGTCGCGGCATCTACGTGATGTTCAAATGAAAAGACAGTTTTACCAAATGTTCAAATTTCAACATTAAATGCTTACCTGAAACGAGTGGTTCTGCAGTGAAAAGGAAGAGAAGGAGGGGTACCACCACTAGATGCCCCATGCCGCAGCGGTATAACACGACTGAAGGTTTACTGTCCATCTCTCTGAGACTCGTAACCACGTCCGTAACGAGGAAAATTCAGCAGCGCAGAGTGGTCGTTCTGTCGACCGATAATTTCCTCAGCTCGGTTTTACTGCCGGCGTGGGAGATAACCTGTTCTGGTGAGATGTGGAGAGGACTAGACTGCTCTTGTCTCACCTTGCATAACAACCGGGACTGGCGCCTGTCTTAGCGGTTGGACAAATACTAGTTAAGCCCAGGGGGACATGAATATCCAATGATGCCAGTACAGAGGCGTTGATTGGCGGTTGGAGTCTTCATGAGACCACACTCAAATACGTGGGTTTAATCCATTCAGCATTGCCTCTGCCCGACAACCTGGCTTGGTAGAGACACATTTAGCGGGGCTCGCACAGAAGGGAAATGAAATTGTCAACAACATTTACAGATTAATCAATCATTCTGAGATGGTGGGAGCTGGGGAGGTTTTACGGAAAATAGAGTCGCGTCAAGGCATTGGGGAATCCATTCATTGCGGACGTGTTGGGATTTGGTAACATTTTTACGGCACTGTAAATGTTCATCATTTGCTGACAGTAAAGCTTCAACTCAGTTCTCACTCAGAAATATAGATTTACAAGAGGGATAGTTCGGAATCGTCCTTGTTACGTATGTAGACTGGTCTTGGTCATGTGGAAATATTCACTACTCTTGGGAACTTTCCGTACAACATTATATTCAAGTCATACTTTTTAAAGAATTATGCTATGTTAGTTTGGAGATGAGTAACACGTTATTCATGTTGTAACACGTCTAGTTTATGCAATCTATACTTAATGGTTGTAATATACAACAATATATATATATATATATATATATATATATAGATCTGTAATACGTTTATAGCTCATGTTCTTGTATGTAACTTCATTGCAGAGCTCTGTTACCTAAGATAATAAACTTGGACAATATTTGTCATATACGTAACGAGTATCGACAATGATGCATTTCCTGTCACATGTATTTATTACCTTCAGATAACGCAATTCATTGTAAACGCAGGAAGGCATTCATTCCATATCTACCCCAACAAGTTAGTCATTAGATGCCGTTTGAGCAAGTCATAAGGTCTTCTCACCGATCGTTGAAGAGCCACACGGGACATAAATTACCGGTAACCCGAAGACAATTGGAGAGGCTTGTTTAATTGATGCTGCCAGCTGGTCGATGTTTCGATGCTGTAAGTCGATGAGGAATATAAGCCGATTGGCCGGTTTTGCTCTGAGCACGGCGTGTGTCATCCGCAGTAATCTTTGCAATTGTAGTTTGGTCACGGACATGGTTAGAGTATATGAATAAACATTACGTGTCTATCTAGCGTGATAGGTTTGTGAGTACCATGCATGCGTTGCTTTGTATATGGCCATGGGGCCCTCTTTGTTGAAGACTTTGTTACACATTGGTAACCTTGTCCTGAATACCAGCCAACCAAGGTTCACGGATGTTTGGAAGCAGTCTGACCAGATTAAGACCAAGAGTAACTCGCTATGCGAATCCAAATTTGAGTTAAATTGGAGTCAAATTACACTGCCAACCACACCGAGACCTACTTCAGAACACCAGACAACCACCGGCCAAACATATTCGACTCGAACTTGCAGATGCTAGAAGCTTCTTCACAAATAACGCGAGGCTGTGCCCAGCGTGAGTCCAAATCGTACGGTGTGAGGTTTGGAATAACAAGAGGACTGACATTCAGAGTTGAGTGGAGTAAGATCAGCCAAGAAGATCATCGAGGTTACTCACGGGGTTTGGAAAGGAAGTGGGCTGTGTTACCGATGGCATATTGGTGTTTCAAACGGCGTATATGCTTCCTTCACGGTGACTTTATTGCATCTATTATGTTTAACTCATCATACATTCCTTCCACTCTATGACTCAAGATGTTGGTGTTCATATTTTAATTCGATACAGCAGATATTGTATTTTCCACTTCGGCATTGGACCATGGAAACCAGTCAACATTACGGTACGCGGTAGCAGAGTTATAGACACTACATATTCAACAAGGCAAAATTTCAGTACCCGCCGTGGATTTACTGTAGGAGGGTAGTATATTTAAATTTTAGTCACTAACTTATAATTAGCAAGAGTAACACACAGTGCAACATGTGCAGTCCCAAATGTTCTTGCTTGCGAGTGCCTCGCCTTGATGACGAGTGCTACAGGTGATGATGATGTTTTGATGATAATCAGGAAAACAAAATTGTATTATCATCATTGCCATTACTAACTTAGCAAGAGAAACACACAGTGCAACATGTGCAGCCCCAAAGTTTCTTCCTACAAACAATCCAGAGTCCGTGTCTCGGCTTCATGATGAGAGCTTCAGGTCATGCAAAGATGATAAAACACTTTGATGACAATGTTTCCACGGTAGAAGAGTAAAAGACTCTACAATCAGGAAGACAAAATTGCACATATTATCATTACCCACCGTGGATATCACTGTAGAATGGTAGTATATTTAGATATGAGGCACTATCTTTAATATTAAGAGAAACACAGTAACACCGCATGAACGGTCCCAGAGGTTCTTGTGACACACAACCTAGACTCGGCTTGATGACTAGAGCTACAGGTCATGCGAAGATGATAAGACACTTTGATGACGAGGGAGGAAACCTTGCGGCCTTTACCCGGAGTATCTGAGAAGGGCAAGGAAGTCGTCAATGTAAATGTGTACAGTGTGAAATTGAATCGGTGCCGTGATAGCGAAGTAAATGATGATCACAGCGGGCGTTGGCGCTGTTGCATTACATCACACTGATGTCATGAGTACAATGTGCGCCAATATCGTTGAATAGGGGGCGCCAATTTAAGATGTAATTGAAGTTAATAAAGTGGGCAGACAAAGAGACGCGGGAGGATAAGGGAATTAGACGACGGATGTAACCTGTCCTTTGGCTTACAAGCATGCAGACAATCCAATTTGCTTTCAAGAACGACGCGACAAAAATCTAGGTTAAACAGGTTTTATAGCACGAATATATCAGAACAGTTTGATTGTAACAAATAGATAACAATATAAATGGGGGACGGCTGATTTTGCTTCATAGAATGCAGAAGTCAAAATTGTTTTGAACTATATATTTTAAAATATATTTAGAAAATACCAATATCTATACCTAGTAGTAGTAGTTGTTGTAGAAAATATTACTCTCCTTGAAAAACGTGAAGTTACTTCTGCCATGGCGGTTCATGAACATTTTACTCCCCATTTCGTTATCGATACTTGGTGGGTCGAAGGCAAGATTGCTCAATTACAGACAAAGCGTGTAGGACTCGCAATTGAAATTCGCTACAATCAATACAAAGTCCGCACGTAGATGGTCTAAGGTAAGCCTCTTTATCCATTATAACTAAGGCTTGATGGCACACACTACGGGGAATAGAGGCGTAAGAGTGGCTCTAATCACTCTAAATAATCAGTTGATTAAGAAACAGGCCATTGGAAAATGGGAAACCGTTGCGTAAAATAAGATGTGGACCTTTCTGACCCGGGCTTCTATTTCATGCATCCCAGACCCCAAGGTGACGAGAGCGCTAGCTGCAAATGTATTTGTGGCTTTAAATCAGTCTGAAAGGACAGGCTATTGATATAATTTGTGACCCATGTAATATAAGAGAGGGCGGCAGTGGCGAGTGGTTACAGATATGTGCTTGTGCATTGGAGGATGTAGTGTTTTCGATTTAAGCTCTAAACTATGTCTAGTGCGGCCGCTGGGTGCATAAAGGGTAATATCAGCTGAATATTTTCTGTGAAAGCCTATGTCACACATAGCCTTCCGAACACTGCCGAAATATCCAAAACAATGATTAGGAGTAGGTCGGGAGCAAGGTCGGCTTTGGTTGGCTAGTGTTCGACCAGGACGGCTATTGTTCGGCTGAATGTTTAAAAAAGTTTAAAACATTGGGTTGTGGACGGGATTCCTACTCCAGATAGCTACAATTATGTCCATCATCTTACACAATCGTGTTACCCAAAATGTGCGCAGCTGAAAACGCTGAAACGCCGCATCATCTAATCAAATTACCGTCACGGAGAGTTGCGTTTGCCGGTCTATAGAAAATCTATACCGGCTCGGTCCGCAACCAGCACAACCTAATGGGATCGATAAGGCAAGCCGGGTTTTGGCCGGGCTTGAAAGCTGAGTGTTGTCAGGAAAATCCCTTAAATTCTCTTAATCCTCACATGCTTTCAATATTCTACTCATAGATCATTAAGAACAATTTGTAGAAAACTGCATCAAAGGTGTAATATTGTGTGTTGTCAGGAAAAATCCCTTAAATTCCCTTACATCCCTTCGATATCCTACTTATAGATCATTAAGAACAATTTGTACAAAAGTGTATCAAAGGTGTAACACTGTAGATGTGGTTATGTGATGTACCCACCGCAAGAGAAATCCACGTAATCTGCAATATACTGCGGTTAGGCTAGGTCGCACGCATGGCAGAGTTAACTTCAAAACACCGCAATTACACAAGCTTCATTTCTTTAACAGTATCAGACACCTTCGTGACCCGACGCCCGGAGCCAACACCGATCATCCCAACTTCCAAAGGCCGGGGCTTATGGTCAGGAGGAAGGGTCATGGACATGTGTGGTTGGTGAATGAAACGTCTATACTGCAGTGTGTAGGTTATAAGCCGCGTCAATTGCAATTGGTATGTCATCACGATCGTCATAAAACCACAACAAAACACTAGGATACGGATATAAACCCTTGATAAACCTTCATGGATTGTTGGAGAACATTGATGTACAGGCATGTGAAGCTCTCACTGCCAGACATTGATCACGGCGTTGGAATAGTTGGATGACACCTCAAATAACCAACTCGTAGTAGATTTATTGCTTAGTACATGTCTATTCACCGGGTCATTGGGATGCGGATATTAAAACCGGGAGATACACCACGGCTTACATTATCTGATATATATGATTTGCTATATTTTGCCTCAACAAATTAGAAATACCGGTATGCATTAATTATGTAAAAAGAAGTGGATGTAGAGCTCTAGTCCTGATGGCCACACTGAGGCCAAGTCTTCCGTTATCGGGGTCAGACGACAGTCTCCGGCCGGCAGCTGCTCCGGGCTGATGCAGCGCAACTTCCATCAATTGTCTCCTCCTGCAGCCCTGAAGACCAGTTCTGGGAGCCTAACTGGTCCGATATAGGGTGAACACACTAGAGGTCTTCTGTGGTAGCGCGCGGTTCCAAAAGTGACGACTTTGAGGGTCCTAAAAGGGTATTGAGTGTCCATGTTTGAGTTCACATTTCTCAAAATCTGCAGTAAAATGACATTAGATACTATTATGGCCAACAAGTGTAAGAAATTGTGATTTTGGGGTGCGAATTATTTCGCTCCGAAATTGTCCCAGATTTAGCGCTTGACGTTCTCAGAGCAGATTTGCAACCCATTTACTACTGCGATCGTTTTTATAATTAACTTGAGTATCTGATGTCTTTTTAAAAGCAGACGGTGCCCCTAAAACGTGCTCTGTAACACCTAATGAGATATTTCCGCCTCGTTCTCTTACCAGAGGTCCCAGATGACTTTCCTCAACGAGATATTACTACATTCCTCCTTATACTTATTATACACATCGTCAGTGTACCCTCTGCCTTTAGATACCGCCAGTTGTGTGTGTGGGCATCACCAAAGATTACACCTAGGAGAAAAGTTAACACGCAAAAGGGCCATCATAGCCACCGTGCAGATTTTAATTAGAGTAATTTGCATTCTGCTCAGGAAAATAGTATTTCATCCAAAAGCTTTTAACCTTTCCTCTTCAGCTTTAACGTTATCTAACTTTTAAGTTTAAAGATTTTTAACTTAAAAGTTAAAAATCTCTCGAACGGTCTCGTACGGTCAAAACAAAAGGAAAGTGAGTGAAAAAAATGAATCAAGAAGGCATTCTGTTGAAGTTGATGAAGTCTGTCAGGCGAAGATATTGCTACAGACAACGTAATCGGTGTCTTTCCTGTGATAACACTAAGCTTTTGAGATATGACATCCCTGATCAATTTATGCCCGGGTATCTGTGAATTAGCGCCCAATGTTTGAAATGGATGATGACCAACAACAATGGTTCAACAATAGCCATCGCCCTTTTTAAAGCATATACTTCAGTTTATAGTAAAGCTATAGAACCGAACATGTAACATTTTCTGCCATACTGCAGTAATCGTACATGTAGATATTATGTAGATGTCTTTTGCAACATAACAAATATACTAACAAACAGATATCCCTCTTCAACTGTGAAGGAAATCATTGAAGTTTGTCCTAATCTAATAATGACCTTGAGAGTTCCTACTTGTGATGCTCGTAGCGATGTTCCCTGACATTGAGATGGGATCCGGAGTGTAGAGATCCTGCAAAAATGCAGAACGCATCACGACTCAGAGGACACAGTATTCTTCACTCGTGTGTTTAATGTTGCGTAGCTAACAACGCCGGGGAATCCCTGAATATCCTCACCATTAACTCACACATGATTCATTACCGCTCGCTTCCCATTCCACCATGTCTACGTCAATGTCGACTGTTGAAAGCAAAGTTGTTCAGGGTCTGTTGGGGAGGGTAGTAAGCTGGAACAACTGACGTAGTCGTCAGCTTAGCCGGAACGCTGTAATCGGGAAGCATTTGTGCAATGTTAAAGTATGAACAAGAAATATGATTATGGTTATTTAATCTAGCAGCTGCAAAGCAGACATGCTTAAGCAGACCTCTTTTAATAACAGAACCCATTCAAGTTTTATGCTTTAAAGCTACAATGGAAAACCACATGTGTGCTAGCTATGGACAGTATCAAGGTATTTGTTGGGCTATATACGTTCTGCAAAGTGTCCAGACATATTCCGTCTTTGTCCAGACACAGTTCATTGATCGTGCGGATGACGTATAGCTAATATACAGTTACGCTAAAGGTCTGTACTTGTCTAGACGATATATGGTCCATCCATACCCATATCGGCTAGCATAGACATCAGTGCGATGACCTTACACATCTACCTGCCCTAGTTGATCCCCTGTTGATGTTGATAGACGGCTTGGGGTGGATTTCGTGTGTTCTGTTGCCATACCTCAATGTAAGGGGATTACCAGATCAAACCCCGCGTCGATGCCAACAGTGAAGTCCATTCAGCAGCCAGCCGGTCCTTTCTCATTTCACTCTTGATCTGCTCCAATTGAAAAGTTCTCTGTGGTGCTGTTTCTGTGAATCCGCTCGTGGACAGAACAACCCAGACGTTAAATAAGATGTGGGAGAAGTGTGTTGTAGCTGCTGAATGGTTGACGAGCCACTTTTCTCTCAAGACGTCATGCCAAAAATACTCCATTTGGCACTAAATCAATAGAGTTTTTACAAGTTCAGGTGATGATTGCCCTATCCAGTGGTATTCGCGGCCGGCTAGCTGTTTGTCTTTAGTTCATTTTTTAGTTCAACTTTTGTTTCGTAACTTTTTTTTCATGGGTGGTGTTAAGTCTTATACTTCTAATTCCCAGACTGTTCTGAGTAAGAATGTGTGTACTCGAATAGGCAAATGACAAGGAAATTAAAGGATCTTTATCAGCTTTGAAGCAAGCTCCTGTCTCCTTTCAACTGAAGGAAAGGAGTACTTTCTTTACAATCAAAGATAAGCACCCTTGGCATGGGGTAATTTTTTTCATTGCACATTTGACCATACATTACACATGAAGTTCAGGGGAAAGTTGGAGATCGTGCTCCCATTAGACAGTTTCCTTCCGCAGAAGGGAAGTCGTCTGAACGGCAATTCCTCCCTGGCGCCGAAGTGGTGGGTAGTTAATGCGGTGTGCCCTTGACTTTGGCCCCGTGGAATGTACTGTGACTTCCTTGGCTTTGGGGACTTACTTACTTTACTTTGTCTTGATCCATGTCTACCGTCTGGTGGGAACAGTTGGCGACCAACCACTAGTCTGGAGGCTCTTGTTATAGGTATGCCATACCTGGTCAGACAGGATGTCCTCTTCACCCTGTCCCCACGTTTTCCTGCGAATCCCTCTTGCCTTAGGTCCAGACTTTCTGTTGCCGTATGCTATGAGCAGTATTTTTTGTAGTGGCATTCTTACAAGCTGTCCGAACCAATAGATTTGTTGTTGGATATTGATATCACTTTCTTTATCAGAAGAGCAATGAGATGTTATGCACAAATATTCCGCTAGTAGTCACACCAAACCTGTGTTGGGTTGAGAGAGCCTTTTAAGATAGGAATACATGTATGTTCGAAAAAATTCCTTTATTTCTCGAGTCGTATTATGTCAGAGCAAGATAATCAAATATGCCTTTTGTTTATAGTTTATATCATGCCATCATTGTTTGGAGGTGATATTTTTTCATCAAGAAGTGTAATGAAAACACATTTAAGGTGACTGTATCCGTAATTGTTCTGTAACCCTTAAATAATGCTATTGAGTCTGTGAAGCAAAATTGTCAGAATAAATGTAATAACTGCCAAATGCCTCGTCTATCTTTTGTACCAACGCTATGAAAGACAAGTCAAGATTACTGTCGACGATGGATGGCTGCCGAGATCCAGTTTTGATCAGCGTAGTTTTCTAGTGATACCAAAGAGTGCAGTAGACACAAAACGCGCTTGGGGGCATCCTTATCACTTCTCACACCTATCACTGTCTTATCACCAGTTCTACACAAGAAAGGATCTTCATCAGAAAAGTACAGGGTAAAGATATTCGACATTTTTCAAATATTCGGGTGTAACTGGTTGGGTGGTGTTTAGGAGTAGGTCCGGGTGTGGTTGTCAGTCAAATTTGATTTAATTTTAACTCAAATTCGATTAGATTCGTATTGATTGGTAGGAGTAGCCTAAATCTGGTCAGACTGTTTCCGCACTTTAGCCAACCTTGGTTGGTTAGTGTTCGGGGGAATGTACTGAATGTATAACAGGGGCTTAATGTCTGGATGGTCACTAACTTTGTGGAACAATGTGCAGCGCCCTTCTACAGTTTGAAAATCAATGTGATGGCCTACGAGCTAAACAAATGTGTCTTGAGATAAGTTAAATGCCAGTAAGCTTGTCGCAATTCATATGTGTGTTTGATAATCTTAATTTTTATCTTTCTCTGACTCTCATAATCAATGACGCCCTTTCATTTCATCAATGTGCGGTCCAATGTACAGATTGTACACTTACTAGTTTGCTACATTTACTAAGTTCGTGAGGTTTGGTGGCATGTCGATTGTATAGAATCGGCTGTGACATCGCTTGATTTACCAGTATCGCCTTCTATCAACCATATGGCTACAAGCAATTTTGTTAAACTATGCTGGGGGACGATGTCGGCTTCCAACGACCTATGACCTACTGACTCTTTGTAAATTCACGTGCATGGAATGACATGGAAGAAGACCTGACTTATGTAAAAAAATTCGATGAGTTTATAGTACTGCGAGAAAAGTTTATTGTCCATAATCTCTGTATAGGTATATTACATTCGGTGTTGTTTAATACAATATGGCAATTCTATTGTGATTACTAGGCCATACGTACACGAACTGTTTCTCACAACTTTGTGACTTATATTTACACACCACAATGCTGTCATTGATAACCATGAGGGTATCATCGGTCACCAGATGGCAGGTATGCAATTAACACACTTTACACTCCCAAAGCATACCCTGGAGATATTGATGGAAGCACTTCCAATTTTTAACTCAAAGACGATTTTAGGATGAAAAACAGGTGTGCCATTTCCGATTAATTATGCCGGTCTATCCTTGAAGCAGTCAATAATCCCTCGAGTACGCTTGCTGGAAGCTTTAAATCTATCGATTCTAAATTACTATATACCTTTGAAGCAAATAACATCTTACAGCGCTCCCTCTAGACATAAGCAATCACAAAATAATCAGAGCCATCTGGGCGTAGCATTAGACAGAAACCTTTGAATAAGACACAAGACTACACAAATATTTACATAAACATTTACGTCTTGTCTTTCACGCGTTTCAAGTTATCTTCTGTTGCTTACGTGGCAGAACGTTAGGATGTATTACGCTTAATTAAGTCTATCGCTAGGTATACATATGTCGCACATGGATTAAGGTTCTATCGTTAGCCAAACGATTCTTGTTCTTGTGCTCACAAGTAATCGCCAATAAGTTTTCTCATATCGCTCAACATCCAATTGCTGAAATGTTTAATCTTATGTTGAGTTTAGCCTAGGCTTTTATACAACATGCTGGATACATAAAAAGCAATTACGTGTCTACATGCTATCAATGGTTAGATAAAAAGTACAATTTTGCATTTTGTCGTAGAACTTTATCAAACACTACGCTGGCAGATATGATATTTTCCGGGACTTGTTCGGCCGTATTCTACTCGGTTTTCTATATAATTACATTCACATTTTGTAACAACACGTACATTTTAAATATAAACAATTTACTGCACTGATCTATGTACAACCATTGATTGTGACAATGAATATTGCAACTGACGATCAGAAATAGAATAACGGATAAAAAACGGTTCTCTGGCTAAAATTCACTAATGCATCTTTGTCCAGTGCTAATATTTCAAAATGATGATTTGAATGCATTGAATCAATTGTGGTTCACTCGCCAATGTTTTAGTATCGTTATTGATTGTTGCATGTAGACTTCATCAGTCAGTATTTTAAAATGATGTTAGGGTCCTCTACTCTATGATGTCTATGATGACTAGAACCAGACTTCACTTGAAAGTGATGCATATGCATAATCACAGAAAGTTGATGTCTTCATTTTAGCCGTGTCTTGTTGTGTGAGACATTTCACTGAGGCTATTGGCGTATTGCCTGGATAAAATCAGCGACTTGAAACCTTGGCGAAAGTTCGGATTGAAGTACCCGTATATGATGGGATTCACGGAGCTGTTGAAGTACGATAACCAGTGGGCAATCGGGAACGCGTAGATGTACACGATGTGTTTCTGATGGCGGGTCAGCTGGTCGTGAGCAAAGGCATTCACCAACATGATCGTGTAGAGCGGCAGCCAGAAGAGTGCGAACAGAATCACCACGACGATGAGCATCTTGATCACTTTGATCTTCTTCTTCATGATTGCGTTCTGGGCCTCCACAGATGCCCTCTGCCCCGGCGATGATTTGAACCAGACCTGATATCCGATGACCATGTACAGAACGAGAATGATGCTCAGCGGCGCGAGATAGCAGATGAGGACGATAGCCAAGGAGTAATAATTGCTGATGTCCCGTTTTGTCCATGACCCTGACTCAGGCCACTGCTCCATGCAGTAATGTACCATGTATGTCACACCCCCCTGATTGTGAGCAATGACCTCATCACGGTTGAAGATCATCAGTGGCAGACCGACGGCGGCGGCGAACACCCAAATGGCGATGACGATCTTGGTCATGGCAGTAACCGTGATTTTAGGTTTGGTAGGCAGGACAATGGCATAAAACCTGCAAATAAAGCATGGACCTTAACGTAAGTAACGTAAGTATTGCATTGTATTGCTTGATGCCCTTCATTTATCTATCTATAAAAGCTTCACAGAAAATATCTGTAGGAACGTCTTTTAAGATCCTGATTCCGGCACCGATCACAGATATTTTCCAATGACATACAAAAATGGTGATAATAGAACATGGTAATTGACATCGCATTACTGTCAAAACAAAGATAAGACATGTAATGGGGTCCGTTTACCTGTCGACTGCGATTGCCAGCAGAGTAAAGACTGAGGCCACCACGGAGGCGGTGGACATGAAAGAAACCAGGCGGCACATGACGTCTCCGAATGGCCAGCCTGAAGAGGATAGAAAGAAATTGTCAGGGTTAAGTTTCATTAAGGTATAGCTTGCACACAACATATGCATCCTATCCGCGCGACTACAAACACATTGCATTGAAAAAACAAATATACGTTGGAAATAGTACAGAGCCAAGCTGCAAGGTTCTGTATTAACAACTATGAAAGCTAGGGGTGCTAGTGTGATGAAAATGAAAACAAACTTAAAGTGGGTTTCACTGGAAAATGGTGCAGAAAAACTGAAAACTGTCCAGACTATGCATGATGCATAATTTACAGGTGGGTGTACCAGCTACTAACTTAAAGTACTTAATACGAAATAGCCATGCCTTAATACACCAAACTTTCAACCAAGGATCGATGTGTTAAAAAACTATTTTTCCCCAAACATGTATCGCAGAGTAGAACTTGCTTTCACCAAGTACAGCAGGGGAGTTAGATGTTCAAAGGTTAGGTACAACATGTCGTGCCGAGAGGCGGTTATACCAGCTATACAGACACAGACAGATAATTGACCTTACCCATCACCACGTTGTCTGCCAGGGTGGCCGGCATACAGAAGATCCCCACCAGGAGGTCACTCACGGCCAAGTTCAGGATGAAGTAGTTGGTCACCGTGCGCATGCGCGGGATCTTGATGACGACGAAGCACACCAGGGTGTTGCCGAC
The DNA here is from genome assembly GCF_001625305.1 of Branchiostoma belcheri. NCBI lineage: Eukaryota > Metazoa > Chordata > Leptocardii > Amphioxiformes > Branchiostomatidae > Branchiostoma > Branchiostoma belcheri. The sequence continues at coordinate 1,375,980 of NW_017803157.1, read as the reverse complement.
CAGACAGAGGGCGAAGATGAGGAAGTACGACACGCCAAATAAGGCGATAACCGGGACCGACTGTTTCAGACGTGTCGCTGTTGATATTTTTATATCGGTCAAATTCTGACCAACACTGTTGTTATTGTGAAAGTCTGAAGAATTAAGAAATGTGTCGAAGGTAACCATTGTAAAACAGTTTTGAATATTTGTCAATCACGAAAAAATGCTGTTTTCGTTCTTTTCAACGGTACTGACATTAAAGGTATTTCAGTTGATAGCCTGCAGAAATGGGTCTTGTTACTTTGCCATTTTTCAGACTGGGTCGTTAGATGTTGATTTAGGACATTTTCCCGTGGATAGAAATCAGCACTCTGAAATGTGCAACCTGACTTGAAAATCTGTAACAGAAGAGGGGAGTTAATGTGTTAATACTTCTTTCAAATTGATCTCTATACTAGTTTAATGTAGATATGATACGGTATATTACACAGATTGATTGGCTACCTTCTTGTCTTTGTACATTTCAATGTCAATCAGAAATTTAAATAGCAGCATCAAAGTCATTATCTTTATTTAAAGGCATTCAAGGCAATTTCAAGGCGTCAATACAAAATGTTCTGGATGTGGAAATTTGTCTGACATTACCATTTCCTGGCACATTTTCGTCATCATTTTATATTCATGAGTTTGAAACAGCCCCGCGAGGGAGTCTCTTAATTTTGGGGATCTATTGATTAGTTTAACTACTCATAAATAGTCAGAACCAGCCAAGGATACAAATCACAAGCAACCGTTTCCGCCAGAAACATGAAATAGGGTTGATCCAACTTACTACATTAAAAGAATTACCAGAAAATTGACTTTGAAAATCCAGTTTTGCCGCCCTAAATTGCATTGGATGCCTTTAATGGACTACTGATGGGACCACCCCCGGCCCAACCTACGATACCACCATTACAACATGGGATTTTACAGTATTCCCTGCTGCAAAGTGAAGTGAAGTCATCGGCTTTTGTACAAAATCCTTCTGCTTTGATTTATTCATGAACTCTTGCTAACGTTTGACGCAAACAGCAGCTCTTGTTTCTGGCTGCGTGACTGAGCTCGCTGTTGTTCCAATTGCTTTTTAATAAGCACGAAGAAACCTTTTAGAACACAGTGATGCGTTTTATATCTTTATAGATATGGGTATATCAGCAGTGTCCCTGGGAGGTTATGCCCTTTCCTAAAGGTGAATCACAGATCTGATCTACCAGCTTCTTCTGCTTAGGCGAAACATAAATGGACGTTATCTAACTACCATTCCTGGTGGACAAGAATGATAACCTTTGAAAAGTCGGTTACTTTAAACTTATTATAAGGGTATGGTAACATGCAGTCAAAGAAAGTCATTAAAAAAAAATTCGCAACATAATATATACTCCCACTCCCTAAAGTACTCTGGCAATAACTTTATCTGAAATATTCTATTGTCAAATGACCTTGCTACTCCGAGAAGAGGCAACTTTTAACGACCCCTATTTAGACACATAAGGAAAGTCCCACAACATGCCTCACCGTGACCCGGGAGCAATGTAGTAAATAAGTACGTCAGTACTCAAAGGTGTGATGTATTTCATGAAGTTCCATTATACATTCCTTCGTAACAATCCGAGCGGCAGAGAGGGCTAAGGTTACACTGTTACTTAGTGGTTGAATAGGACCGAGTGCTTGTAAATAGCAGGTACAGTCAGAGGGTTAATGTTATGGTACATGGGTAATGATGGTACTCATGGCTGAAGGTTACAAGTGTCGACGGCAGCATCCTGTGTAGTTGCTTTCGATATTCTTTACTTCATACCATAGGAATAGATATTTAAGAGATATGGATGAAATTTATTGATTTGCCTCATGTTTCTTCTTCTTCTTCTCCCTTTTATCCTGCATTTAAATGGATTCAACTTTGAATTTGGACTTTGAAACTTGATATGGAGGTAGAGTGGACAAAATTCATGCGCGAGCGGATGTCATCCATATAATGATATCAACATGGCCTTATCGCAAAAACGTCAACATTTTTGGCATCTATGTATTCCTTGGAAACTTAAATGAAAACGGAACTGTGATCTGGCAATGAAGATGAGACTTTGCAGGCATTAGACCTGGGGTTGTGATGAAACAGTGGGTCCAATCTTATCTTCTTAGCTGATTCCTTAGAGTGCACTGTTGGAGCGGTTCCAAGGCAAATGCCAGTCGCAGTGTAGTAGAGGTGGTGAAGAGAGACTCTTTGGATCAGAAAACAAGTTTTAGACAAATGCTCTGCCAACTCTCAGAGTAGTAGCGACAGGGAATATTCGGTACCATGTGGTATGAATGGCTTTTATTGCCAGTAAAAGGGGTGCCGTAGACAATGATCAATGATCATGACCTACCCTTTGACGCCCACATATTCACCAGGCAACCTTTGAAAGTCAACTTCAGGGCAAATAGTTTGTGCAGCAAATGAGGAGACTTGGCTCAATGTTTTCGTATTTTGTAAGATGATATTCACTTTCACCCAAATAAAATACAGACAAAGGCTACAATACAACCAGGCAAAAATCAGAATCAACCAAAGATTAATCCAGGAAACCTATAGATATATTGAATAGCAAAGTTCTTAATTCACAAACACTTGTTAACAAGAGCCGACGTTTCGATGATCGTCTGTCATCTTCACCAGGGCAATTATGACTGTGGCCCTAAACGAAAAGTAAATATGACATACATAGATATTGTTACATCTGTTTTTCAATAATTACCTATAAGAAATGTCACAACCAGTAACATCTAGCTTCAGTGCACAGTGAACCAGTAACACCTAGCTTCAGTGCACAGTGAACCAGTAACACCTAGCTTCAGGACACAGTGAACCAGAAACACCTAGCTTCAGTGCACAGTGAACCAGTAACACCTAGCTTCAGGGCACAGTGAACCAGTAACACCTAGCTTCAGTGCACAGTGAACCAGTAACACCTAGCCTCAGTGCACAGTGAACCAGTTATGATTGCCCGGATCAAAATGACAGACGTGGTTGTGAATAATGGCCTTAACTGTTTAATAATTCACCAACCTGATGAAATTATTCAAGGGGGGTACAGATTTATTGTTTTTGAATCTTCTGGTACACTGGAATCGCTTTTCTCTGGCCTTTCCCCCATGATGCTAGAAGAGTCTAGGGGTTTCTTGTTCAATTTATGCTGACATCGACCAGTGACAGATTCGGTAGCATCAGGGGTGCTTCATCAACGTGTGTCCGCCTCCCGCGTCGGGAAAATTGCTCTCGTGTATCAAAGCAGACAGGCTTAAAGACAGCTTGTTAAGATGGACGGCGTAGCGGGAGGTTCACACTCAAACCTGATCGATCCGTCTCCACCTCGGATGTACCGTGACAACAGGATCTTACGGGATCTGAGCCTTGGTGCACCGCGTTGTTGTAAACCACTGATTCCATATAGAGTGGTATACAATTTTTATTTTTATTGGTTAGTTTGAATGGAAATTAATTCAGAAAGAACTGTACTCTACATTAACAAAGATACCCAGGAAGGCAGAGGAATAGCTATTTGTCATATATATAAAGACTAGACCGGGCATGACCAGAGTCAATTGCTTGACGACAACCCTAGATGAGTATTGTGGTCAACTGGACAGCAGCCGTCCGTTAATGATGATGAGGGTCCCTCAGGATTACATGAAATTCACGTTGATGAATGGGAATTTAGCAATCGTAGATCCAAAACCAGGCTATTGTTGCATCCAGAACCATGCGTTTCTAGGTCTACACCTGAATTCACTAGGGTTCAGGCACGGTTCTGGGTGGTCTCCGGATCCGCGTATCCTAGAACGTAGATTTGCCCCAGGTACGGTTCTAAACAAGCGTGGACTATCCATAACCTTAAACTATCACCTGACTATCCATAAACTATTGCCTGAGCAGGGTTCCGGATAAAGCACGGTTCTGGATACAATAGCCAACTGATAAAGGACATATACCGTCAAATAAAACAAGCAGGATTTTATGGGAAAACACACAAAATTAACAGCTCCAGCCTTCCAACGTTATGTAAAGTAATAAAAGTATAGTCTTCTTCGACGTAGTAAAAGTATTGTCCATGTATGAGCTTCCTGTGCAAATCGTCACGCCAATGAGATCCCCTCCAGTACAGTTACTGATGTAAAAAGTAAGCATCTTACCACACGCAGTCCCCTCTTGATTTTCGTGAAATATGTTGGTGGGCGATTTGATTACTCTTCCAGGAAAAGGTGTGTTATGTCATGTGTGCATAGTGGCTCAAAAACTTCCATTGCTCCATAGTCCAAAAAGTACTCAGAGACCCGTATTAACATTACTGCTATACTTGAAATGGAATCATTATCGCTTCGCCTTCTGTGACGCAAAAGAAGCTTTGGATGCCATGAATGATGTAGTGCGAATCAGTGCGATAGTGCCAAGTAACCATTAATGTGCCACTGAAGTGAGAACGTTGCATCCTGTGCAATTTCAGGGCGGCAAAGTTACACCTTCAGGTGCAATTTTCTGGTTTTACCTTTGATTTATTAGTAGGTTAAATCAATCCTATTCCATAGGATACTGATATCGGTGAGGTAAAAACATGTGACTGACCGAAAACGGTTGGTGGTTCTGTATACGTACTACCTATGTATGAGTGATCCCCCCCAAAAATGTAACTTGTTTTGGGGCTATTTCCAATGCTTTAACTAAAAGATTATGGCACAAATGTGCTAAGGCAGATTTCCACCTCCAGAATATCTCTTTGTATAATGTAATAATATTTCCATCCTGAAATTGCATTGAATGTCTTGCAATGATGCATTCACCTCTTCACAGCAATGGCCTCTCCATCGTGTCTTTTGTCCTGTAATATAACGTGTGTTCATCACTGTCGCTTTACGCCTATAGAAAGGCGGATGACGACGTCATCAGGTATAATGTCAATTTTCCAGAATGGGCTTGAACCGTTTTACGGTTTATCCTTGGGAGAGATACGGCGAGCAGCTCTGCCGAACCGTCTTCAACGCCCGTCACAGTCGTAAAACACATTACTCGGCAAGCATCACAGTAAGCAATACGTCGCATGGGTGATTTTGCTGGATAAACCATATTTTGGTGTAACAATAGGATTTGTATGGTGCTTTTGTTATGATTGATGCATGCTACTTTTACATTCAAATGTCAATTCAAACCTTTTGATATTTTGACGAGAACTATCACGGAAAGCGCAGAGGCATATCGACCAGATTCCTAACACCTTAAAGGCATCCAATCGGATTTCAGGGCAGCAAAATATTCTAAATGGGCAATCTTTATGATATTGACACATACTGCCCCACATTAGCACATTTCAATCAGTATTTCATACTTTGGAGAACTGCAGAAACAAGCCCCATTTATGTCATGGGTGGTACCTACAAATCAGCCCAGAGCCCTGCTAGTAACCATTTTCCGTCAGAATGTTGGGTATTTGTGCTCCAAGAGGGTCAATATACATTGGGATAGTGTGGTTTTAACTCTGTATGTAGATACATGCCTAGAATATTGTCTTTGAAAAATCGGGTTTCCAAGCCCTAAAAACTGCACTGGATGCCTTTAATCATCCACAACGTCACGCTGATTTGATTAGTCCCTGACGCAAAAGACAGCTATTTTCGCCCCAGTACTAAGAGTGTCGCGGAATGGTAATGTGAAGGCTGATGTCCCATCATGCGACTGGTCTATGTACGAAAATAAAAGTTGATGACAGAATCCTAAAAGTATAGAGAGGGCCAAGACCGCCTTAGAATGGATGCAATCAGCTATCATTCATTCTTTCTTCTTAAGGGAGCATGAAAATGGGATCAGTGAAGATTTGGTAGGAGGACAAATGCCAGCTTACGAACTGAAAAGTTCCGTCCGAAAACAATTCTATCAGGTTGGTAGGACATACGATACAATACCAGCGGCGAGAATTAGTACTCCAGTTAGAAGCTCTGAGAAAGATGTCTGACAGGTGTCAAAACATAGGCAGGTGAGAAACACTACCAGTTGTGTTAGAAGAAAATCCCTATATCTTGAAATGTACCGTGTTTAACATCCACAGGTATGAAGATCTAGACTCCAGTTAAAGATTCGCCATGAGTTTACGGACGGTTTACACCGTGATTGATATACAGGTACTGCCGAGTCAGTATCTAATGGGTAACTGAATAGAGAGGAAATGAAACGAAGAGCTGCGATCTATCTTATTCTCAGAAACATGCCGCTGCGGTTTTAAAGGTCAAAAGTGTCGTGTGATACTGAGCAGGTGGAACAAATTGAATGAGGAGGATCCATCACGTCTTGATAGTCCTACATGGAGTTATATTTGCACATGACTAATACAGGAAGCATCATTTAGAATATAAACGATGCATCTAGTCAGAAGTCGTCAGTTCATTCTTGTATTGAAGATAATTACATCATCACTCAAAGAGTTATCCGCTGGATTATATTACGGTTGCTGTAATCATCTTGTGTGCAGATGAGGAAAGGGGATCGAAAGTTGTGCAACTATAAGTTTGGAATTACATTTTGAACTGGCGGAGCTAGCAGACGGTGAGATCCACGATCCACTAGACGGCAATCTTTGAGCGACCATTCAGCATCCAAAATTGGATTTGTGTGCCCATTGCATTAATTTTATACATCAAAATATCACGCAGGGTATAAAAGTATAGTTAAATGACAACAAAACATAAAAAAACATAAAAAATCCTTTCCTTATCCGTGGAATTTGGTGAGAGATCTGTCAAACCTTTGCTGACCTAAATCTGGTGCGACTGCTTCTGAACTTAGCCAACCTTGGTCGGCTGGTGTCCGGGGCATCAGCAGTCGCAGCATCTGATGGAAAAGGAATGTTACAGACCCGGACTACCATCCGTTCTCCTGTTCCGTTGAACTTGTGGAATTAATCTCCTCTGAGCCTGGTGATTAGATTTTCATCCTGCCGCGGCTCAGGTGGCAGTTCTTTCGATAACGGCCTTGGAAATTCTCCTGGTCACATTTGACATTTGCGCGGTTTCTCATTATCGCGCCGGAACAGCGCTCATAACGTTCTGACGGGTGGACCTGATCGCTTCCCGCCTGATGGGACAACAATTGGAGGGATTTGATGCGGTTCGGATTGCAGGATCTCGAAGCTTAGATTTTGGTGGGAGTTTTTGTAAAGAAACGCCTGGAGCTGTCCATTTCAAAGTGTGAAATAACTTACTATTACATACAATGCATTCGTCAAATCTAATGAATTTCAGTCATCTTTTGCAACTAGATACTTTGCGACAGCTGGACAAAAGGAGCGTGAGTGAAAAAAAGCTGTGGAATTCTAAACATTTTCTCGCACATTAAGAAAGTATCAGTATCATATCCATCTACATCCGTACTATGCCATATCAATGATAAACACGTTAAAAATGTTTACCATTAGAAAACACAAGGCTAGCTTTATATTTCCACAGAATACTCAATATGGAATTTCAATTTTGTATATGCTACTAAAGGATCTTGAAGTTTGCTTTTGTGAGAGTAATGTATATAAATCACAGTGGCGTCTTCATAGCTCAGCGCTTTATGAAATACGATGCAGCCTTATTAAGAGTAAGAATGATTGATTTGATTGTCTAACTGTACTCTGTGAATAACCAAACATTCGACATTAGCTGCGGCCAAGAAATTGCCTAAACGCTGCGCTGCATGACCTTACCGACCTAACGACGTGAAACGTTATGCATCACTGACTGTGTGATTTAGCAATGGCATAGGAAGCTGCATCAGTTCTCTTGTAGCGGATAACCTGTCATAAGTTTAAGGCTACAGGATCAGGGTCGAGCTTTGTAATATGGATTTTGCTACAGTGTTGCAAGGTTTCCGGATTTGGTTATTGGTTCGCCATACTCGGTGATTAAACCTGGGCGTTGGCAGGTAAATTTGAATTTGTATATGTTCCACGCGCATAAAGATTCAGCTATGGCATCATGGCAGCAATTGAGTAAACCTGAGTGAATTCTCTTCTCGTCTAGTTTTATGCATTCATATTCAATGTTTCTCCTAAAAGCCTGTCGAATTTGCCCTTGAACTCAAATGAATTACCGTGGTCTCATATTACATGTTGGCGTTAACACTAGTATCTGAAACGCGATTCCTCTTCATGCTTTTGGTTCATTTTGAAGTCATCCGCAGGTAATTTCGTCCGCTACTGTTACACCCACTCCTAAAATGCTACCACCTTCAAGTCCACTCATATGTATAACTCGGTCTTTCATTTGCTGCAAATTGGAAAAGACGACGCCACGTACCCTGCCTGTAATTTGAATACACTGCTACTTTCGATTAATGGACCAGCTCAACGTGAAGGTATTGGAATAAAGACGGTTTGGCACTTTGATGATGAGGCAGTCCACCTACATCAATTTTGAAACTTTCCTAATAATTTTTGTAGCGCCTTCCTTCCCTGTCGCGTTCCTTGGGTCTGTGCCAGATTATTACTTCAACATAAAAGGCACCGACGGACTTGGTTATGATCTTGCAGGCTTATAGGTTTCCCCTTCCTTTGTGCTAGAGAAAATCAATTGGAATCCATGTTTGTCTTTTATCCGTTCTCTTTACCGTCCGGTTTATATTGTCTTTTTAGCATTCCAGTCAGTATAAGAAATACCTGAATAAATAAGAAAAAGCACCAGATAACAAAGAATATCCGCCAAGGAGTGTTATAAAAGAGCTGAAGGCGTCTGGGCATATGAAATGACAAAAAAAAACTTTTAATCATATACAGCCCAGGCTCCCAGCTCGCACGGTCTATTCGACTGTTATCATGTAATTTTGCTCTAAAAGTTCTACTACGTTTGTTATAAGTTATCTAGCCTAGCGTTGATCTCATCAGAATGAGCTGACATAGTAAGCGATTACAAACAGTAAGGAACTGAAAGATAAACTTTATAAAGAATGGGTCTACACAAGGGGATTATTTATACGAATTCAGAATTTTAATCAAGATGCATAAATCCGTGGCGTCGTGAAAGGCTTTCATTGGAGAAACAAAATGAAGATATTCGTCTAGTCCCACGTAGACGAATATACGGGATTAGAGTTTCGGATTACTTTCTGCTGCGTCAAGATATTTCAATCTGTCTTGCTCTCGTACTCTTAGTCACAAATAAATTTCAGTTACTACGGGCCTAATGCCGCATCCTGTGACCTGGTACATGAATCATCGCGAAGTCTGCGTGTTTTACTGATTAAATGTAATGCTGTAGAATCATAAAGGAAAATTTGATATCGTTAACTACTTATTCAGACGGAATGCTCTTTGACAGCGAGGAATTCACAACAGTTTGATATAAAGGGTGCATGGCTGTTATTCCAAATGTGATTTCCAAATGAATAGTATTCTAGCGCTGTTATTTCAGCTATGTGACGTCTATAATCATAATAAGCTTAGTTATAGATGTGCTGGATTATTTTTACCGCAGCTCAAGTTCCTTTCTGTTTGTTACGGTTCGTTTCTCAGACGTAATGGAGCGCACAGTACGTATATCAAGGTATGAGGGAAAGCTTTCAGTACAAAGGACGGCACCAGACGGCACGTACGGTGAATGCCAAGTTTAAATACAAGTTCATGAGTAACTTCTTGCCAAGAAGCTGCTGATGAAACCTTATTGAAAACACAAGGAGTACAATAGGTAACGGCGAGTAGGTTCCGATAGGAATATTGATAGGGTGCAGGAGGTGTCTTCCTCAAAGTTGGTTCTCACATGGATACAACAAAAGACCAGATCTCCGATTTTGTTCTCGAGAACGTTTGGAAAATGTACAAAGATGAAAAAAGGAGAAACCCTCCTCTTTCGTCCACGTCTTAAAGATCGTAGCATTTCTGTGATGAAGTGAATAGAAAGGACACAGATCCTCGAGCGACCATACATCACCCTGGTGAAACCCTCCAAACTCGGAACAGAGACGACAACAACTGTGTCATGTGGAATATTTATGAATTACTGGAATTATGTAAGGCGGAACATGAAGAAATTCCAGGAAAGTGCCAACTTGGGAGAACCTTTTTCATCTCAAACTTTGTCCTAACAACGTCTCAGCGGATGAACAAAGACAAATGCGGTCACTTTGAGACACATTTGGTAGCAGGATGATGGAGTAAGGAGGAAATTGAAAGAAAGACTTTACCATAAGGGGACATTTTGTCTCAAAACTTTATCCTAACAACATCTCAGTGGAACACTGGGATTGCAGACTGCAACGAGGGGCACTTAAACGAGGATGTGTCGATGATATATAGGGGAAGTCTCATTTTAATGATATCCTCCAGGACTACAGGCCACCATAGAGACCAAATCAGTAGCTGTGACCAAAGGCCAGTTTGGTATCACAAAAGAGTCCTTATTGATGCATCACACATATAAGCCTCGTTAACTGCACCGGACCGGAATTGGCTCCTCATTTTAAAAGCAGTGGGAACATTTTTCTCGCAATGTTTCATCCAATTCCGTGAACTGGAACAGCTCCAAAGAGACCATGTAGTTTTCTTACGCTTATGTTTTCCATTTATCAAAACTTGATTTGAAAAACCCACATATTATACCAATCTATTCAAAACCATCCCCACAGAATTGAAATACATAATTTGCTAAAAAATAACATTCATCAAACTGTTAAAATTATCTCTTACCATGAAGAGAAATCAGTCTTCTATATCTGTTACTGAGTGAAAATAGATTGTACCGAATATACTTGTCAAGTAATTAAGTAATCCTTAAAATCAAAAGAAATTAGTAGTGTTGTACGGAAATATATCTTTTACTTTAGTTGCATTATTTCTGAAAATGATTAATGTATTCCGATCTACCTACCGGAAAATCTTAATTATTTATGATTCATTTATCCACTCATATAGTCCCGATGGACGTTAAATGATTGCAAGGAATTCCTCAACATATTTGAGCTATATGCCGTTATACATGTATGTGTGTTACGAAGTCACTGGTAAAAGTTTGTCTGTCTCTATACTATTCGTTGCAATCAATTTAAGAAAGACACAGAGTTATGTTATACATGTTCATATGTCAAATTCATTACTGCAAAAATACCTGCTGCCCCTATACCATCTATCTTGTACCACAGAAGCTGCCATCATTTGATCAACCGTTTTTGTTATTATTGATTTACCAAAAATAGTTCTTAATTTTTCTAATCACCCAGTCGAACGAGGAGACAATTACCGTGCAGTAATCGGTAAAGGCTGTTCTGTAATAACATCTGTCTGTCTTGATTAATTCCGTAAGACCTCATTACTCAAACAGCTTGTGAAGCCGAGGATTTTCATTAGACATTGACATGGAGCAACAGACCTTAACGTCGTGGTGAAATTGACCAGGATTTGAATTAAGCTGATTGGAAAAGAGAAAGTCAGACCGTTAATAGGAAGTTTTGTTACCTAACGCAAAGGGATACATTGCAGACAGAATCTTCGAAGATATGCGGACTGAAGCTATGATCACTATCGGTCTTGTAAGGTTTGAGCCAAAAAGTACTCTTTTAGCTGATGATGAGTAAGAACAGATAGAAACATGAGTATCAAATACATGTAGATCATACATGTGTCCCTTTACATTTATTGTGTGCAATGATTGCATCAGAACTTAACTAATGTCGACTGCGAAGGACTCAACATGAATAGCTATAACACAGTACATCATGCAATGTCTTCGTAATGTAAAATAAGCAATATAAGAGCAACCCCACGAGAGTCGTTGTCTGGTGTCGGGGCAGTGAGACTCGTGGGAATGTATTACTGGATAACAGGGATTCTTTTATCGTAATCTCAAAAGTAAAGGTTAATGTTTTAGAAAGCCTGGGGTCAGCCTACTTTCGTCACAATGATTGCGGGGTATATAATACGTACTCACGGTGCAGCAATATGCTCAATCCAAATGTAACGTTTGCTTTCCATAATCTCCAAGCTTCGGCTTATTGTTGACGTGGTAAACTTAAAGGCAGTTCTACCAGACTTTCTCTTCTACTGGTATCTTTCTTTTCACCAGCTTCGGGACGAAAATGGAAACTGTCTGGCCAATTTAATACTGTTTGTCAGCCTCTAAAAGATCTGTTTGAAGATTATTTATTTCATTGGTGATGTGTACAGATATAACAGCGTCTTTTCGTACTTACAATATACAACGATGTTCCTGTCGTCTCTCATTGTCTACATTAGAAAGTCGACAGTTCATTGTTACATTACAGAAGCAGTGGCCTCTGAATTGCCTTGATACTTTTTACGTATAAACCTTTGCTGCCAAAATAGAAGTATAGATACAATCTGTTATCATCCGTACTACATGCAAAAGTAGTTTCACCATAATACATGCAGTGCAAGTCGACCGCGATATATTGCATTGATGTGGTTCCTGAGATTACGTAACTACGGAGCATGAAACTACATGGCCACTTTGGCATTAGACTTATGGTCGCCATCTTGGACCGCTGCCGCTCTGATAATTAAACAGAGGATTAGTCTTATCGGTTCATCTAATGATGCTGTCGTCGTAAAAATACTTGATTAAGTCTGTGTGATGGATGAGTGGGAAGTAATTAACTTTGAAGTCACGATTTCCGAACAAACTTTGCTTCACACAGGGATGCATAAGAGATGAGAACACCCTCCGTCCTGTCAACTGTTCTGCGCAATTGCCAACCGGGCCGCAAGTTACGGCAAGCACGGAACATGCATTAACAGGTCTTCGGGTGGCTGCAAGGCGGTATCAAATCGGCCAGGTGGAGAAATTTACGCCCAATTCACAAGTCGCAAGCAAATTTTGCTTCGCATAAAATTGCACGAGGGATGAGAATATCCTGGCAAATGTTTTTTCAAACGAGCAAATATTCAAGAAAAGCACGAAACAGGCATTGCGGGCAAATACATGATCGTCATACAAGCAGAGATAAAATGTACAAATGCACATGAGTCGTACATCAATAGCTGATGAATTGGTTGCCAACACATCAGTCAGGTACAGAAGCTGCAAATTCGGCAACAACCTGTTCGCATTGCCGGGCATTGACGGGTACAAAGATGTTGCAGGCAGCTGAACTAATGCGTTTATCTGTATTCCATATCCAAGAGGCATATTCACATATTGTTATGGTATAACAAAAAGTAAAAGTACACCGGTATGTATATGTTCGTTCAACTGGTGAACAATTATCATAATGATAATTTAGAATCGAATCAATGATTATTCACATCTTATGATCTAACGGTTGCTTTCCTACTTGCTTTATCGTGACGTTCGTATTCTTTGGAAAAGTCACAAGAAGATGTCCACTTGAATGTACTAGTCATAGATGTTCTGTGATACTAAATGAATGCTTCTGTTGGATTCATTTCTTTCCAGCCTTACCTTTGATTTGTCCTGTGTTGTAACATCACAACGCTGGGATTAAAAAAAAAAGAAATCACCTACCTCAGCGCCTACCTCTTACCTGTCGCACACTGCGAAGACTCTGTTCTTTCCAATAGTCGCGGCAACCTAACGACGGAGTTACAGTTGTACCCGTATAAAGCAATACAGCTAATCATGCTCAGCCAATGGCAGCGCTCCTCTACCCGAGCCCCGGCGGATGAATATGCTAACGTTGCCGCTGGATCGTGACGCTGCGTCCTTGGACACAGTAATAAGACGATTATTGACTGAATTGGTTTACGTGCATGTCCATCAAAGTGCAGCGAGGGTATGTTTGTACAAGGTTTGCAATTAGCGGTCCTGTATCTAGTTAATTTCTTAGTATATAGACTGTGGCCAACATTTAGGTCAGGGAACTCTAGGTCGTCCCATCACTGGTGGAGGATTTGATTTCAGCTATAATGGAGGCATGAGTGTGACCATTACTTGCACTGATTGAGTGATAAAATGTGTACATGTAAGCACTAACGTGTAGATAAAACATTTATGTTCCACTTAACTTGAGCCCATGTAGCACACAGTCGAATATGGCCTCACGAAGACTGCGGACCCCTCTCCCAACCATGGTTAGGAGTACATGCGGGTCGGGAGCAAGTTGGGCTGATGTTGCAATTGGCTGGTGTTCGGTCATAATTTACAGGGATGGCAGTTAAACAGTAATGTCATCAGCTCTCCTATATCTAGTTAATTATATAGACTGTGGCCAACTCTTACCCCAGGCGACTCTAGGCCGTCCCAAGAACTGGTAGAGGATTTGATTTCCTTGGTAAACACTACTTCATTTCAGCTTTAATTGAGGCATGAGTGTGTCCATTACCTGTACTGATTGGGAGATAAATGTTTTATCTACACGTTAGTGCTTACATGTACACATTTTGTGTTTCAGTTAACTTGGGCCCCCGCAGTCGGATATGGCCTCACGAAGACTGCTTGCAATTGCCTGGTGTTCGGTCATATTTCCATTAATGTCGATTCCCGTTAACATCGCTACCAGATGTCGTAATGCATTTCCATTAGACCTGCTGGTAATTTGTTGTATCTGGATGATGTTTTGATTAGGTCCGTACCAGATTAATTGTGATATTTTTGTTATGACAGTTAAAACTTGTAATCTATCTCAATTTTCTGCGTACCTGTCGTTCCAAGGCGCCATGTCGGCTCGTATCTTAGATTCATGTCCTTATCTACCCCGGGCAAGAAAGTACTGCACACATGGGAATACTTCTTCATTCATAAACGTAAAAAACTCTCATAACGCGAAAGTAATTGCGTTCTGTGAAACGTAAGAGGCCAAGATGCTGATGGATTGAGAAAGTTCAATAAATCTGGTAAGCTATAATCACCCATGGGACTCTGCATTAGACGGCTCAATTTCCATGGTGTGGTGGGTATAGCAGGATTCCAAGTGACTCATTTGTAGTGTACGTAATATTTTGCCGAAGAAGCTTTTACGATTTGATACATATTGACATACCGTCCTTTTGTGTTTATCTTCTTGGTAAGTTATTTGCACTACGAGTATTACCAAGAAGGTTTGTATGTAAAAATAGAGTACGTGGTTAGAGGAAGTCCTAATGGATTTAGCCGGAAGGTCTAATATAAGTACCGTGCTATTTTTACATGTTGTGAGTAAAAGCTAGTGATTTACGACTCTCATATACATATGAAGGTAGTTATACGATGATGTTTTTGAAAGTCTTCTTACAAGGCCATAAGCGTCAACTAAATCTGATGAGACTGCTCCCGACCTTCACTGAGCCAACTTTGGATTGTTAGTGTCCTCAGGAAGGTTCTGGATGTGAGACAGGGGCTTTACCTTTGAAATAAGGCCAGATCCATAAACTGACTGTCACTGTGCAGATCCAAACAACCCTAAAGAACAACCCTAAGTTTTGTTGGCATTAATCTGCTAGTTTTGAATTGCAATGACGGAATTTAGATTTTATTTGTAAGACGCGTCCCTTCTAATGTTCCCAAAGCTTTTCAACAACAATTGAATGTAACTATACTTAATGCTGCATACTCTACATATCTAAACTCCTAAAGATGATAGGATTGACAGACTTTAAAATGCCATGCAAGTAGCTGTTGTTTCTACAACTTCTCATCTGGTATTTCGGGCAATTGTGACTTTCAATAAAAGTGTCGCCTCTGCTTTTTCATTTCCGTCGCTTTAATCTAAGAGCAGACGAGACGTTGTGTAGAGTGTCCTTTCTAGTAGACTTGGTTACAACCTGCTACATGCGCTACTCATTCTTCAAGGTGCGTTTGAAGTCAGGTAAAGTGGCACTGCTGCATGTAGGACACTTGTAGGTCAGTTTTCCACTGGCCTAATTGGTAGGCGGGTTGTCCCTGCGGCTTTTATGTGCAGCAATGAATCTAAAACACAGTAAAATATCACCTCCGGTAATCAGAGTACCAAATTGATTCATTACATCACTTGGTGTAATTTCCTGCTTGGTGTCTTCGCATGACAAAAAATTAGGTCAGTAGAAATTAGTTTATAAAACATGTATTCTTGTCACACCCACGCACAGTTTTCACAGGCTACTTATTACTGCATTCTGTAGGAAAATGCTTCGCATAAATGCCTTATATAACACTCTATTCATACCACTGATTGAACAATTAGTCCCTATCATCATCAATGATGATGTTAGTCCCTATAACTGACCATATATATTTTGGTTATTGGAAGTCGAATTCCTTTTAATTGCTCTTAATAAGCAGGCCATCCGTTAAAAGAATTTTGTGACGTCTGCGATCAACCAAGCGACACTTTTGTGGTTTACTCGAGTCTACCATGACTTGTTCAGAAGGTCGTAGTTTCCAGTCTCTACGCTGCATTATGTTTGACCCATCCTAGAAACAGGATTAATGCTTTTAAGAAGAAATCTGGCTGGAGGCCAATATGAGAATAGTTGGTTGGGTGGCGTGAGTGTGATGATGATATATATGTGCTAACGCTGCAGGAGAAACATTGCAATGTCACTGCACGAAAAGTTGGACTTACCAAGAGGTAGTAAATCAGGTGGATACTGTGTACTAGTATAGTAGTGTCTGGCTTTACAATGGTAGTAAATAAAAGTCAAGTCCGATAATTTTATCTCGACCTTGTGAAGCCTGGAATAAGCATAATTGACTTCTATTTACTACCATTTTAAATTGAATCAAATTAAATTAAAGTCCAGTAGTGTTTATTAAAAAAACAAAGTAAACACTACCCAACTTTACTGGTATTTACTGACATTGGTAAATCTACGTTTTGGTGCATTATGTGTCAGGTCAAACAGGAGTGCTATAGACAGGCCTGACGCACAGGACGGGCATAACAACGGGCCTGAGCCCTGACGTTAGTGCAAATTACTTCCTGTCCGTAACACCCAACGTGATAGTCAGCCCAAAGCCGGGGGCTTGGTTAGAGGTACTCGGCCTCATCACCACATCGTCTCATCATCGCCCCAATGACGCATTTCAATACCTTTCAAATTGAGCAGTCCGAAAACAGCAATGATTGTCTTGTTATATGCGGCCCCTCAAGTCATCAAGATGTCAACGGACTGCCAAAGTCAAACACCCACTATGTGTGCTGAAGGTCGACGACGTAATCTTTTCATCAGTGTGGTGTAATTACATTAGGTGGATGCGATTTCATTTCGGACAGGTTTTCTTGATAGGATGGTTTAAGGAACCATTCCCACTGACAATCTACGGCTTATGTACGGACAACCCATTAAGCTCTACCATTTATTGCTTTGGGAGATTGCAAAGGTAGGCAGCGTTTCTTTCTTCTCTTTTTTGGCCACACAAGACCTTAGACCTTAGTTCCTCCTGTGCCTGGTGTCACATCGGGCAGCAAGCTTCCAAATTCTTTTATCAACTGACTCTGCTTCCTCCCAGGGAATATTCACCAGAACGTACCTAAAATTTCCAAAGTCAACGACTTGTTGCTGATGTACAATCTGCTACTTTCCTGCATGTGTGGATATGTCGATGTGGAATTCGTGTGACACACGGTTAAGGACACACTAGCATTTGCCCACTTAAGTTGTCGCCAGCTGTTCACTACGCTATGCTAACGATCCTCTGGAGCCCAGAGAAGTCGTGGTCTAGCGGCGTTCATTACATCCATCAATCCCCGGCCCGTCCCTCAGCCCCAGGCGCTGGTGCCGAACTGTCTGAAACGGTACGCAACAACAGCTACTGCAAGGTCGAACCAAACGATCCGGTAAGGTAGCCATTCTGGTCATATCATTTCCGACCTAGACCCATTTTTTCTACATTTGCCAAATTGATAAAATCGTGTGCTTCCTTTTTGCTTTAACATTTATGTTTTAATGTTTATGATAGGTTGATATATATAATTGAAATGCTCTCCTTAAAAATCATATACCTATCATTCTATTGTACATCTATATGGCTGCACATCAAGAGGTTGAACCTGCAATGGTTGAGATTTCAACTGTAATTGACACTGCGTTACATTTAAAGCAATTTTACTGTTGGCAATGCCTTCGCACAGCATCAATCTCACACTCACAGAAGAACCTGCAAGCAAAGAAGCATCTAACTCACTTAGACTTAAGACTCCCTCACGGTGTCTGTAACCACAGCGGACCCAAAGTTTATCGCCACTAATTCGCAAGTCTTTCATCTTCTTTCCAAGAAATGCTGCTCCTGGACATCCGCACTGACTGCAAGAATAATGTTTGCTGGATTCATCCTAGAGAGAATTGTAACGTCATTCGCGCTGACGCCACTGGTATAAAAACTAATGCGTGTTCCATTTCTATACACCGGCATGGACGTCACTCATTACTATATCATAGTAAACCAAGTCAGATCTTGTGTAAGATAACCACTCAGACTGTACCGACGCTACAAGCAGTATACATGATGAAGGGCTGAACATATTCACCCGAAGATGTTTTGCTGCAATCCAACTGATGTAGTAATCATATGCCCACGGTCCACAAAACCCGTTTTACAAAGTTAGGAAAGTACGTTTTTGAAATGTCAGCATGTTTTAATATCACTGAGTGTCCTTGATACTATGTTACTTTAAACATGGTGGTTAGTCGGTGAAGAATAACGGTTGTTAA
>NW_017803157.1:1352207-1353816 GCF_001625305.1 Branchiostoma belcheri | reverse complement strand
TGGAGCTGGGCTGCTACCGCAGGACCACCTTTCAGCAACAGCTCTGGTGGGATGCCGTCTACCCCTGCTGCTCGACCGGGCTTGAGCTTGCCAATCGCCTCCAGCACTTCCTCCTGTGTAGGGGGGTCAGCAGAGATGGAATCGTCCTCTGAAGCCTCGGCTACTAGGGATTCCAACTGTGGTGAGGGTGGTGGAGGTGGTCGGTTGAGCAGGTTGCAGAAGTGCTCTCTCCAGCGGTCCAGCTGCTGTTCTGGAGTATCCAGATCAGACCCATCCAGGGCCTTTACACACGCTGTGGGTGGAGTAACTTTCCCTGAGAGAGTTCTGAGGGTTTTATACAGGGTGCCTTGATTCCCTGTGCGTGCAGCGGTCTCAGCCGTAGTCGCCAGGTTGTTTAGCCACCGTTGCTTGTCCCTACTGAGGAGGTGATTCCTCCTAGAGTTCAGCCTCCTGTACTCCTCACGGTTCCCTCGCAGTCGGGCTTCTCTCCTTGCCTCAACTACTTGTAACGTCTCTTCTGACAGGAGATCCTTCTTTCTGGTCCTTTTGTGACCCACCACCTTAGTTGCGGAGCTTGTTAGACCTTCCTTGAGATCCTCCCAGATTTTCTCTGTGTCGTCGTCTACATCCGCCAGCACAGAGAAACGGTTCTGCAGATCCAACTGGAAACGGTCGACCACCTCCTGTGACTGGAGTCTGGCCACATCATACTTGCGTTGTTTATGCTGAGTTGTAGTCTTCTCTAGACGAAGAGCAACGGTCAGGGCTAGAAGTCTGTGGTCCGTGTTCCCGAATTCTGCACTGCGGAGAACCCGACAGTCCGAGGAGGAGTGCCAACGTGAGGTGGTAAGGATGTGGTCCACCTCCTTAGTGGTGTAGTGGTCGTTACTGATCCAGGTCATGCTGTGGATTCTCTTGTGGGGAAAGAAGGAGCGTTCCGTGCGCAAACGGTGGCTGGAGCAGTACTCCAGGAGTCGTCTGCCGTTATCGTTGCATTCGCCGACTCCGTGGGGGCCAAGACAGTGCTCGAAGCCGCGTCTGTCCGAGCCTGTTGCGGCGTTGAGGTCTCCCAGTACCCAGATGATGTCATGTCTTGAGATACCACTTGTGAGGGCTGACAGCTTTATGTAAAATGAGTCCTTGTCCTCCTCACTGGCTACTTCTGTGGGGGCATAGGCGACTATGATGGAGATGTTGCCATGCTTGTGGCGAAGGCGAGCCATCAGAAGTCTGTTGTCTACCGGCTTCCAGTATACAAGAGCACGATGCGCTAGGGGGGCGAGGGCAAGGGCTACCCCTTGACGACGTATGCCATCATTCCGCCCAGACCAGAGATAAGTATATCCGTTGGTTGCATGGGTGCCAGAACCAGGCCATCGGACTTCAGTAAGTCCTGCTAGTGTGATGTCAAGACGTGAGAGCTCATTTGATACCAGCTGCGCTGAGCCGTCCTTGCTCATAGATAACACATTCCAAGTAGCAATTTTCATAATGCTGCCATTTTTCCGTTTGCGTAAGTCCATCCGTTCCTGGGTCAATGAGCCATTTTGGTCAGTCCTACTGCAATTTTCAACTTGTTGAGGTTTCGTCGCAATGGTTTTTTCCGTGG
>NW_017803157.1:1310105-1352187 GCF_001625305.1 Branchiostoma belcheri | reverse complement strand
TCCTGTACTCCTCACGGTTCCCTCGCAGACGGGCTTCTCTCCTTGCCTCAACTACTTGTAACGTCTCTTCTGACAGGAGATCCTTCTTTCTGGTCCTTTTGTGACCCACCACCTTAGTTGCGGAGCTTGTTAGACCTTCCTTGAGATCCTCCCAGATTTTCTCTGTGTCGTCGTCTACATCCGCCAGCACAGAGAAACGGTTCTGCAGATCCAACTGGAAACGGTCGACCACCTCCTGTGACTGGAGTCTGGCCACATCATACTTGCGTTGTTTATGCTGATATAAATAATAAGCCCATCAAATAATAAGCCTGTTTGAGCATGGGACCACGGTGCATTGTATTGTTGTGAAGGTTCAATAAAAGATATTTAATTTTACTGCTGCAAAAGATTACTGTTCTCCAATCGAAGCTTCCATGAAGTTGCGTAATACTTTCATGTCATAAGGGACTGACACGACCAATCTTTATGAACAGGACAGGCCTCTTGGATTGGAATATTTAGCACAAGTTTCTGGACATATGTATGATAATCAACTTACTATGATACTGCTGTGCATGTTTGTGTGTTGGAGAAGATTCTGGTCGGGTCATGACCAAGTTAGGCTCGAAGTTTTTTTACTTAAAGACCAAAGGTCGCCATGAAAATTTGCGTTAATGTGTAAATAAATTATTTAAACTTAAGCCTTTCATCAACTGTGACACCGTTGATTGAAAGAGTTCAAGCCCTTTAGAGAACGGCGTGGGTTGATCAAATTAGCTAAATGATAATGAACCAGCACATCATTTTAATCAGTTTACCGTCTTTGTGCATATGTCGAATCTAGTTTCCTACGTTTCATTTTCTTTACAAGTCTAGCATATAGACTGAAAAGGTCATGTGCATAGAGCCAGGGAACACGTAGGCTGTTGTATTTTCATTTCCCTGGATGTTCTACATCATCTCACAAGCGAAGTGAATAGGTACTACGGAAATGGATCCGTGGCAAATTATTGGTAATGGCAATTTCCTACTGCGGAGCCACCTTTGGCCATGGGTGCTCCGGAATGGGTCAGAGGGCAGGTAGTCTCATCTAACTTTACTACAGTTGGTTCGGTGTAAAGTACCTCCCGAAAGCATCATCTACATTTGCGACCTGGTCGTAATATTCTTCGCACTGCCTTGATATGTGGCTGGACGTAATAGTCTACGCACTAGCTTTATGTGTATTATTGGACATACATCAGTTATTTAGGCGAGCTTCAAGGTGACCAGCTTCAGTGGCTTGCTCTTCCAGCCCCGGTGTCTGTTACATCAGCTGATGTTGTATAATGTTGATTTATCAAATAATTTTACACCTAAAATACGCGAATCCATATATTAGATATGTATAAGTATGTGTGCCTATTTGAGATCCGTGTTAAAATACATACTAAACAGGCCACAAAGTACAGTAATATAACACACGTATATTACATGAAATTGAAGTGTGATAACAATATGTTAAATTATGCTTTATCATTGTTTATAACGGGGTTAGTCATGATATCTTCTACGTAGAATTGCAGATTTGCACATTAGACTGTACATGTACGTATACGTTTTATTGCTAATTGTAGCCAACTTCAGACAGGTAGTTATTGTTGAAGTCGTGCCGTTTTGTCCTGTGCAATTAGTAAGG
Organism: Branchiostoma belcheri; assembly: GCF_001625305.1. Taxonomy (NCBI): domain Eukaryota; kingdom Metazoa; phylum Chordata; class Leptocardii; order Amphioxiformes; family Branchiostomatidae; genus Branchiostoma; species Branchiostoma belcheri. Next base: position 1,350,527 of record NW_017803157.1, on the reverse strand, counting down.
TGTCGAAACCTTAGGAATATTTTAACTTGAAAGGGTTCCTCTACTGGAAATGTCTGTAAGGTCTGTAACTTGTAGAATCTTAAGATTCTTAAGGCTCTTATCAACTGACCTTTTTAGGCGAGGAGTTACTGTTGTAGTCGTGCCGTTATGTCCCGTTCAATTATTGGGGTGTCATAACCTTAGGAACATTTCAGACTTGAAAGGCTTCCTCTATTCGAACTGTTTGTAAGGTCTGAAACTTGTTGAATGCGATTGTAACGTTGTAGGATTTTAACATTCTGAAGCCCTTATCAACTGACCTTTTTAGGCAAAGTACTTACTGTTACAGTCGTGCCGTTTTGTCCTGTCTGTCCAATTACCAGGGTGTCATAACCTCAGGAACATTTTGGACTTGAAAGGCTTACTGTATTAGAACTGTCTCTCTGTAGTCTGCAACTTGTTGAATGCGATTGCAGCGCCTAGCTCTTTGTGACCTTTTTAGTCTAGGTTGTTTCCTGCCATTACCTACGAGTACGTAACAGCCACGTATAGTAAGTAACAACCTGGGAACGAAACTGTTCTTTAAGTAACTGATGTAGGATTAATGGCTAGTGCTGCCCTGGGGAAATTCCTTAAAATTAAGCAAAGAGAGGCCGGGTCACGTATTGATGGTGACGAAAAGATCCCTTGATGATTCTTTTTCAAGCAGTATTGATATCGTGCAAAGCAATGCGGTTTTCCCATTCCCATCACCGTCATTACAAATTCTCAGACGAGAAAACGATGTAGACTAGTACCTTACACGTACAGAACAGAACAGATTCTTTTTTGACGAAACAAACACTACAACGACTTTTGGGGGGTTAAGAACAAACCTCAAACAAGACTTCGGAGATCTAAGACCTCAATAAAACCATTCAACCATATTCAAATCTGCTTGTGGCATTGGTTCTCTTGAAATATGTTGTACTTAAACAAAGAAATGCTGATACATTATTGTGTCAAACATTATATCTAGAGCATTCTATGAAATTTATTTCCTATTTGCTTTTGGAAAATAAGGCAAAACTTTCAAGAGAAGAACCATGAGTCAGTGCGTCTTACCCACAACTGGGTTGCCTTAGCCCTCCCCTATTTTCCACTTATTCAGCATGTCTGTCTGCGCAAAACATCTCCTGCAATTTGCCCCTCCGACACCCATTAAAGTTATTACCCTTATTTGACTAAACGCCAGCCACCATAATTGGGCACACGCTCCAAATACGTGAGGCGTTGCAGAGGCTGGGGGGAAACTGTGATGTACGTGATGGAGGAGTGTAATTAGAGCTTAGGAGAACCAGCCTAGGTATAAGCAGTTTTAACAATAGTTGAAACAGTAACCAAAGCTCAGATTTTAAAAAACAAATATTTTCTGTATTGACACCGTGTACCGGTCTAATCTCAAAGCAGATCTTTTGGTGGCTGTCAGTGTCAAATTGGCCAGACAGTATCCATCTCCATTTGCTAGGCAGTTACCATTGCCACCCAAATCTGATGAAAATATACGGAGTTCTATTTCATCAGGCATTTGCTTTGAGAAACATTTGTCTTTCCATCAAATCAATGTTCATCAAGCGCTGTTGGAAAACATTCGTCCTACCTACAGTCTAACAGTATGTATCGAGTCTTATCGATCAAAACCATCTGGACGCTAATATGTAAAATCAAAGCCGCCCTAGTCTTCGATTAAGACAAGTCGATTTTTGTGACCATTAATCGTAGTCCTATGATTGTAATGTTCTTCTGAATTAGTGTCCCCTTCATCGTAGCCGTTTCCTTCTTGACGCGTGCCGAAGTTTCTTTTGGCTTCCTTGCTTGATATTAACGACCATCATGTGATTTCTCTTGAAAAATCATTCCCAAACACAAATTGCCTAGTTCATTAAAGCTCCTGTCACACATTAAAACCAAGGTTGGGAGCAGTCTGACCAGTTTTAATCCGACCAGTGTTGAGGCCATATTCGGCTGTACGTGTGACAGGAGCTTAAGGTGACATCATATCAGCCCATATGGCTATCTAAGACAAAACATTGAGGTAGATTACTATCATATTGGTGTTGGTGATAGATACAGAGACATTCGACAGAAATATCATTAATAGCAAAGCCGATAGTCTTGAAAACTTCAGGACAGATCTTGACAGATTGTGATATGTGATATTTCGTTTCATCGTTAATCAATTATTCCACGAGATACAAATCCCCTGTCAATTTTCAAGTTTTCTTTACAGTGTTATTTTTTCCGTAGAATTTCAATACTGGCTTGTTAGTTTACATCGCTGTTTCGCATGTACAAGCGGTGCAAACTAGAGTCTCGGTACAATAACGCCTCCATGCGACAACGTAAAGCCCCTGTCACACATTCACGAACTTCCACGAATTCGTTCCCGAACACCAGTCTAACAGGTCGGCTGGTGATCGGGGGCATTCTGACCAGATTTAGGCTACTCCTATCTTTTGTTTATGACTCAAAAACGAATTTTGGTTGAATTAGAGTCAAATTTGATCTCTGAACACGTCCCGAACACTGCTGACGTAACATTCATGTTGTACATTATCCGCAAGGGGCGCTTTGAAGACGCTACATTATACACAGACATAACTGGTACATTACACCTTTATCACAAAATCAATACGTTTTCTGGATTGACATCAGTAAATGATGACGTATAACGTCTGTGTTTGTTTTTCTGTTCTGAATGTATGAACTGAACTTGGCTGAAGTTCGAGAGCAGACCCGTCAGATTAAGACCATTCTTGCCTATCTATAAGTGTTGAATTTGAGTTACGATTGGGTAAAATATGACCCCCGAACACGCCACGAACATTTCTGACCTCCTCCCGAATACTAGTCAACCACCAGCCAACCACAGCCGACCTTGCTCCCGACCTACTCCTAACCATGGTTTGGCCTTATGCGGCTATGTTTCACATAGGCTTTAGAGGACTCAGGTGGCTCATCTGTGAAAGGCTTCCTTGAAAATCGCCGTGCAAACAGGACCTGGCAGCTGCACGAAGCACGTTATAATGCTACACGACGTGTTATTCATCTCGGGAAAGGCCAGGTAACTACCGGATAAACTGTTCTGTCAAACGAGGGGTTAGACTAATGGCTTTAGAACCAACAGAGACGTGGTAAATGTAAATGGTAAATGTAAGTGTACCAGAAGAAGACAGCCAGGAGCCAAATGCACTTGCACCATACACTTGCAATTTATCACGTAACGACAAAGTTTTGGATGACTGTTTTACAATATATAAATTAAAGATACCACCTCTCATACTGAACATGTTCAAACGGAGGAAAGTCAACATTTAGCGCAGAGTTCTTTTTGGCAGGCAATAGATGTCTTGAAACGCCAGTAGCATTTTACCGCTATTGTCAACCTACTGAGCATTTAATTCATTTTAACAACCTCTAAGGTTTGGTAATCTTACTGGCTGCAGATGTTTCTCTTCGATAAAGATTCAAACAGCTGACTCTGCTGGAGTTAGTTAAGCTCTGATTGATGTTGTTAGTACGTTAGATGACCATCTACGTGGCTGGTTAAACAGTGTAAAGTAGTTAGGATGATGTAAGAAAGTGTTAAAAACTTTTTGAAAAATCAATCAATGTATACTAGTAGTAGAGTTACAATATGTAGTAAATATTACATGAGTTCAAACCTCCAGGCAGCGTTTCACTTTACGTACTGCTTACCACACGCCTCCGCTGTTATAAATTCTACAGCCTCATTTCAAAGCCTGTAGCTAGACGAAGTTTTACTTTCTAGTTACAGCTAGCTGTGACTTGTCTTTATTTTGTGAAACATCATCTATCACACAACTGATGAGAATGAGTGATAAGATTAAATTTTTATGCTTATTATTAATACTTGTGTTTAAGATCGATGTGTGTAGAGATTGTAAATGTAATACTCTGAATCGCGACAATAAGAGTACGCCTGAAGTTGTTATCAGAGCTTCTACCATTTATCACCGTCAAAATGCGCCTTATCAGGCCGTAGAATACCAAGTTATAGTCATATTTCATACATACGATACACCAAACAATTTCCTGCAGATATTCCAACGGGTATAATTCATCATTGAGGTGGTAAGAAGACTCCAAGTAGTATCATGATCATCAAATTCAGCCTCGCCAATGTTATAGAGTTAGTTATTATCAACCGTACGCTGCAATTTTGTCTGTTTCATATTTAGAGATAGCAGACTTCACCCCCTTATTTAGGTACACAGAAGGATGTGGGGGAATTCAGGCGAAGTGATAAAAGTTGTCATTACTGAGGGGGAGACTGTTGCGGAACGATCACGAAGTACACGTCAAATTTCACATGAACGACACACTCAGGTAAAATGTCCGTAATTTTCAAACTCTCATAAATGGCCTCCAGTTAATTCAAGAAACGACCATATGTGTTTTAGAAGGACAGCTCAAATTCCCTTACCATTCATCAATTCATAATTCCACCACGTCTCTGGAAGTCTGCCAAACTACCGTTGGTTACCCTTGAATGACTTTGACCAAATGAAGCAAACATTCAAGGGACAATTTAGGAATCAAATGTACACGCAGCTTAATTGAATAGCCTAAGGGTTTTGTTAGATGGGCTTCGTAAGACATACATAAAAGGTAAAGCCTTCCCTGCCGGTAGGAAACCCTTAAACTAGAACTATTATGGATACAATGCTATCTTCTAAATCTCTTCATATTAGTTCCAAAACGTTCCTATCCAGTAGTGGAGGTCATATGCCAAGCATCATATAATATTGGATTCGTCAAAACAGTACGGAGTAGGTTGGGATGCTGTTTCGATGTTGTTGTTTTTTTTGGTAAGGCCATGTTGATTTGATTATATGGATGACATCCTCCGGGAGCCCCAAAACTGATGCGCGCGTGCGAATAAAAAAAAAGTTTTGCAAAAAAAAGTTCTTTTCATTATGACATCTACGTTAATCTCCAAGCAGATCTTTTGGTGGGGGTAAGACAGTATCAAATTGGCCAGACTGTATCCATTTCCCCACCCAAGTGGGGACAGATACAGACTGGCCAATTTGATAGTGTCTTACCCCCACCAAAAGATCTGCTTGGAGATTAATCTACGTGGTCATGAGGGTTGAGCAAATGGCACAGAAAATAGTTTGGCGAATAATCTAGTCTTCAAATTCATTTCTTTACAATTTCGTATTTTTTCGTTTGATTTTGGCATTCTACGACATTGGTGTAGTTTTTATTAATTTGTTTTGTAACTTATGGTATATTTTTGCTCATTTTGCAACTGTTTTGTACGATTTACAGTATGGTTGAAAACTTTTTTTTTTTTTTGGAAACGGCCGAAAATTCATGCGCGCGCGGATGTCATCCATATAATCAAATCAACATGGCCTAATGTCGCGCTTTGCAAGAACGTCGTCGAAATAGAGTTCGAATTCGTCGAAATAGAAATATTATGAAATTGAATGATATATATTCTCTTGGGTAGTCAGAGATTTGGCTCAGATCGAATCGTCCCTTTTGCAAAATCCTGGATCTGCAATGTTTTATTGAAAAGAAACGAGATTGCATCGTAAAGAGAACTGCTCTGATATAAACTCTCCACCATATAAAATATATAGAATACAGTACTTTGGGAATAGAATATTACATCGGGGCTACGATTACTCATTGCATCTGCTTTCCTGTACTACATGTAACGTTATACATACTGTAGATAGATCAAAGGAGGCAATTCTATCATTATTTAATACTACAATTTACAGGTCCCTAACGCCCTAAGACGAAAAGTGGATCTACCTCATAATGCGATATGCCGCTAAGTGCACCATCCTTTGGAATGTGCTTACTAATTGTTTGCAGTTCGCTGATATGCCACAAGATCCCTAAAGGGCAATTAGCACACCCCCTACACACACGCGCGCACACACATGGAGAATCCAGTAAACAATGTCGTTAGTTACATGTAAGTAAAATACAATGCAAATTTCTTTTAGCATAATCTACTATACTGAATGATTAGTTCCATATTATGGCATTCACTTTCATGATGTTAAGATCCAGACTTTGTATTATCCTCATCATTTTATGCAGCTGTAACCCATAACGCATTAGATGATAATCTCCAGATAGTACTGATTGCAATGTTTCTCTCACAGCTGTCATGTTTGATCTTGAGCCGAAGGAAACTAAAGGATTCAGCTTTTTTGCCTCCCTTTAGCTACCAACAGAGCTAGACTTTCACGACTGGTAAAGCTGAATTGGCTATGAGTACGATCATAGGAGTATACTAAGCAATTTATCAGTCCCATGCCGAATACAATCTAGCGACCACAACAACGTGTAACTACATTCAATCATAAAATTTGAAACATGACACTTTATTGCTTTCTTTGCCTGTAAAGATCGGCGATTTATCTCTGGTGCTGTAAAATGCTGGAGCATACTATCATTAATGCACGGTGTCTTCTTTCCATTTTGTTGGAGTTGGCCAAGAAGACTGTAGAGGATTTGTGGATCCCTTGGTGTTTCATGTAACATAGTGGGCGGGCGCTGGTCCCGGTGTGTTTTCCCCGTTTGATTGAACCATTCGTCACGTCAGGGTTCCACTAATGAAACACCTATTTTGCGCAGTCCTTTGTGACTGTGCCCCAGTTGACACTCGTGCGAATTTAATGAACCGTAAGATAAATGGAGACTTGCATCCAGAAGGCATGTCATGGATCTAACTTCCATGGGCTGCCAGACAACATTTTCAAAATGTTCTGGTGAAGATAAAAGGTTGGCTGGTGTTCAGCAGGTGTTTGGGACGTGAAATTTGACCCAAAAGGAATTGTATTCAATTTTTTATAGAAATGTAGGGGTTGCCTGGTCAGACTGCTCCCAAACTTTAGCCGGCATTGGTTGTATCTTTGGTGGTGGAGGGAAGGTTCCAAATGTATTACAGGGACCCGGGCGATTTGGAAACAACTGATAATGTTGATCTATTCATAAATCAATTAAAGATGCACTCTTAATTTTGCATGGTAATGTCAGAACTATGCGTAGGCGTGATAACAACACTTACTACCTCTTGGAATATTTGTACGGAAAGTGTTACTTAGGAAACGAATGACACAGACACAGATAAGATTGTGCGTGGTATATTGGCAGTTTCTGAGGTTTTTAAATTTCCTTCACCTTTAAAATCACATGATTAATGAGGAGAAGACAACGGGGTGCCCCTCTAAGCTCTTATCCAAGAGACGACACTCATCCTCTTACTTGATGTCAAATAACTATGCGTCAAACTCCACAAGAAATTACGAGTACGTCAAGTTACAAAAAGTTTTGTAGCCGTTTATCTGATCGAGACATTGGGGATTAATGGCAAACCATTATTCATTCGTTTGATATCTTCAAAGCTACTTTCGTTCTCTTCGTCATCAGTATTTGGGTTTCGTGCACTGAATCTGTATGCAAGTTGGGGCAAGAAGATTACCTTGACCTTCTTTGCGAATGTGACGATCAACATTTTCTGCACAGTATTAGCCCCAACTTGTTGAAATACTGCTATCAGTTTTCCACGGCAAACTTAGAATTGAAGTCGAGATGGCTTTAAGGGGCATTATGTAACATTTTGCACCAATAGTTTGATAAAAAAAATCTTCTTACATTTTTCAACATATTTGTGAAATTATCTCACATTTCTGACATTTATAGTTGGCACTAATGTAGCCCATATAGCCGACAGCTGTTTTCCAGGTTTCCATACTAGTACTTATATTTGGCACCTCCGCATCCAGGATAGCACTGACTTGCAATGGAGTAGTATATAGGGTTGATTCAACTCACTTTGTGAAGAAATAACCAGAAAATTGAGTTTTTGAATCGTCCTGATCTTACATAAATCACAATGCAGCTTTAATGACATGGTATCTGAAACGGCTGGTAATTGGCACAAAAGGAATCTGTGAACTTTTATCAAGGGACCAAAATGTCGAAGTTTAACCATTATTGGACAAGGCCATGTGATGGTGTGTGGCATATGGTGGAGTTCAATCAATTCAGTCTGGAGAAGATGGATTGTCTGTTCGCAAGAGGTCAAAGAAGCAATGTCAAACGACAACTTCGACTTGCGTAGAAAAAAGAAGTTTCGCTGAGTCAATTACACCAGCACATTGAGTGACAGCATTATCTTATGATGTATATCAGATTATGAATTCTAGGTAGCAAGCTTTACTTGAAATAATCTTCGTATCTCAGGCATCACGAGCGATTGAAGGAAAACAATAATCCGCGATAGACTGATGAGCGGCCTCAACTGGAAGTAATTTTTAGTCTGACTGATGTGATCTAGTCTACTCTGAATACATTTTGCTTTTATATAACTTCTGTAATATCTTCAGTTAGCTTCGATAAATGCTACATGGGCCCAATGTTGTGAATTGTAGTATTACAGCACACAATCGCTACATGATAATACAGGTTTGAAAAACTTCATGTACATGGCGATACAGTGTGTGCTACGTTTTGTTGTACCAAATGGCTTTACTCAGGTTCATTCTCAGGAAGTTGTGCTTTAAGATAATGTTTTTATTGGCCGCGAAAGTGCCAAAAACGTCTCAGAAGATGTCTCTATCAGTGAAAATGGAACATAAGTTACTACATTTTTTCATTTCCTGCGTCTACTGCGATTGAGACACATGAACACAGCATGAGTCTAACGGATGGGACGTACACCACCCATTACTGTTATGAAGATAAGGTGCGAGAATGTATTTAAAAATGTCGCCAAAGGGCACTTCTGATTTACCGTTCTCCGGCTCAAAACGACGTGTGGAGTTTTACATTATTGTATTACTTTAAACATAGTGAGATGACGTCTCATAGAATGGCTAATACAGGAGGACCACTTGTCATGGAATAAAAACTGGCGTTGTTTTATGAATAGACAACTTGCATACATATTCGCCATAGGCTATAACAAGTAAATCCCCATTCAATTAACATTAAGGACAGATTTATTCGTCTTCAGGTGAAAGATTTTAAACTGTAAGGTCCATTTGTGTATAAGAAATGTATGTTGCTTATAATTGTTAACTGCATTTTGCATTATGAAGATAATTATCATTCGGACGTTCCATTGCCTTGTACCTTCGTCCCTTATAGCAAGTAAGGTTCAGGATTGTGGGATCATCGCCTATACTACACAAAACCCATTCTTTATGCACATTACAGCATACGTAAAGGCTGCGTTTCTACTTTTGTGTGGACATTTACGCAAGCTTTACCGTGTACTCAAAAGTTATGATTTCGTGCAGTGATGATGGAGTTTCTGATGGTCTTTCTTCATCCCCCTCGGCCGTTAGTGTTTCCGCAAAGTTTTCCCTGTCCCCTCATGGATGTTATCGACCTTTTTTTTCTGCCTTCCCGTCTTCAACTTTCCTTGCATGATAACAGAAAGGTGAAAGTTGTCTCTCTTCAGGACCCAGGTACGAACTGAAACCCTGCCAAGCTTTAAGATAAATCACCCACTCCTGGAGCGTGCGTCGGGAAGTATTGATTTCAAGGAGATCATAACTGTTGGGCGCGACCTTTTGGCAGTTTGACATTCAAGTGGCAATATCACCCATTCCACCGTATAGCCAGGACCTGACGCTGTGTACTTGTACAATCTTCCCAGGCTTGAGGAGGATTGACGACGTCCGTTACAGGAAAATCCTGTTCAAGTCTTAGAGAAAATGTCGTCTTTACTAAAGCTGTCACAAAGCATGAGAAAGGTCACGTTAAGGCATTATCTTTACGTGCACGTATAGTGGTCATAAAGTTGCGGAAAGGAGAAGACGTCGCCTTTAAAGCTTTACGATAAGTTTTATTAAACCTGCCTGAATACGGGTTTTTGTGCAATGCAAGCCTCTCTTTTACAATTCTGTCTGCTACACTCCATTCTTTGTCACTGTCGGTATGTGGAATGAATAGTCTGGCGATAAATGTCAAAATTATTAGTTTGTCGTATGTGCAAGATAATCCAATCATGAAGTAATGGTGGCCATCGTTTAAAGTCATCAAATAGAAACAGATGAAACGTTATAATATAAACAAATACTAACATCAACTGGATTTTTATGAGTTGAAATATCAGCATGAAAGTACTAAACATTCGTCTTACTTGCCAACCGTCCCTAGTAAAGTTTCCTATATTTACGTTTACCCTAAATCGATAAAACCGTGTCTTGCATGCAGTAGGGCATGAAACAATGAGCATTTTTCTTGTCTTTCGGTAAAACCTCGAGCTCTTTATCCCTTATCGATCTGCGAACTGGTCATTCGTGTGATTGGCGAATCATCAAAATGTCGATTGGATCATCGAACGTCGTGACAGCTGCAGACGACACGCGTTTCCGTCTCGTAAACGGCCGTTGCCATATCGCTGACTGGTCGATGCCATATCCGAGCGTAGCAAAACTTCTTTGATGGGCAAAACCATTAACAGTATATACCGCAATATTTCAATTGCAATTGTCTTGTTTGAAAAAAAATAACAAAGATATTAGACTAGGTGAAAAAAAATAATTAGCACAACGTCAGATTCGAACCCGGATTAACAAGTCTAATCCCAAAACAATTCTAATCCCAAACCAATAAATTACCAATAAATTATCTAAACCGAGAAGGAACATCACGGAGCGTTCTAATACACCCGAAGTTTGCAGTTCTCCGACATGGTATCGACCCTTTGAAATGGCAAGGACCGGTTACGAGACGGAAATAAGTGTAGACGAGGAGGCTGGTGTTGCTCGCAACTTGTCAATACAAACTTCCCGGGTAGCCAAGCAGACAATACAATTGATCCTCAACGTCTGCAGCTGTGACTATGTAACCACAACTCAATTATACACGGATACAGATGTCGATAACCTTATAGACAAATGAGTCCTAGACCACCGGGGGACTTCATGTCCAACGAGAATCGCATTTTATTGGCTTTTTACCTTCGCCAAGAAGGTTATGTTTTATTTAATGCTTACGAGAGGTGAACCCCTAAGAAGGTTGGGACTTGCTTGTCATACAAGTTGTTCAAACAAGATAGTCTAATAGATAGGTTCTGTAGATTGGCTTACGTTCTGAAATCTTTTCCATTGCCATTGGTACAGGACTGGTGTAGGACGTATAGTTTCCAGATTTATGTGACTCGTTCCTTGAGCAGCAACAACAGCCACATTATAGTCCTCCACTCTCGGCCACGCTGGGAAATTCTCATGAAATTCACTGAGCCGGCGACAATAAACGGAGTTCATTTAAGGTTAGTCATCTGTAGCGGGATGAGAAAACCACATCCCATATCCTCAGAAACGTTTAGTGTGGTACAATATGACTCATTCCAAAAACTTAGCAATTTTATGCTATCACATAGAGGACATTACATTAATAGAGAGATACATACATAAATACATGTCCATATCTTGCCAAATACAGAAATATACGGTGAATAAATTCGCAAACTAGAAAGTCACTATCATGTAGAGGACACTATGAACTTGATGCTAATACACCCAAGTGTAAGCCCAATAAAATCTTACATAATAAATGCTTTGATGTTCCATAATTATCTCTTTGATAACAACGGCTTCCTGTTATAATTTTGCTCCTACTTGCCTAGACGTGTTTCATGTTTATGTATTTTATGGAGACGACAGACTTGAATTCCCCGTATGCCTTCTTTGCCTTTCATGTTTCACGGGATTTCCCACTGCGTGAGAACGAATGTGTCTGGCTCTGCGAACAGAAGAGTCGCCGGGGGAAGTTATTAGTATTCTGCCGTCTCTCAACAAGAGAAAAACGTCTGTTCCATTTTCAATTCACGGCCCTCCGGCATTCCGCCGCCGTTTTGCCACACTGGGATAATTGGTATTTTACTCCAGTTTGCACATGTATAAGTAAACGTGGCGTTTAGACTGACAATAAAGTACATCATTATGGTCGTTATCAGAAAATCCATTGACCCCCTGACACCAGACGTATCGACAAATTGCGTTATTTAGAGCGTGCGACAGTTCCTGCCTGACCCCAGTAAGGACACTAAACCTCGGGCCGAATCGATGTGACGTTAGTAACGATGTTCAGTTCAATTTTAGCCTTCTCCTTGCTTTTGATGTTGATACGTCGCTGAAGGTTAGACATCCAGGTAATGAGATACGACAAAAACAGTTACTCAGGCAACTGGATATGATTTTGGAAAACTTGCTTGAGTAACTTCTTTATGGCGTGCCTGATGTTGAAATCGTATCTGTGTATATATAGCAGTATAGGTACAGATTACGCTCAGTAGTTTGGCTGGTATTTCAGCATCATCGGTTGCCAAAGGTTTTTTCTACATCGGGAAGTTGCATAAATACCCATGCCGTACCGGAAACACAGGGGTCAACGGTGTCGTCTGCGATGGTGTCTACTGTCGCGGGAGTAGAACGCCTCGCTGCAGCGCATATCTTCCGTGAATAGTTTCATCAGGTTGATAAGCTACTGAGTAAAGAGACTCTTTTTACACATCCAAGTGTTTTATTCACAGCCGACGTTTCGGTGACCGTCTGTCACCTTCCTCAGGGCAATTGCTCTTTACTCAGCGCATATCTTGTTTCCCACCTTTGGACATTCTTCTGGTTCTGCATAATCTACACAACATGAAGTATGCAGGTATGGGGGCTGCAAACGTCTTTAAACCGACCCCTTCAGTAGGGAAGCTATTTCGCTTGAGTGCTTCGCTACTATGTTTAAATGCTGGAAACAAAGCTGACCCTTGGACCGAAGTAATAACTGAAGCAAAAAGTAACCCCATCACCTTTGCTAAGCCACTAGGGTCCAGAAGTTAGAAATTCCACTCCATTATAGCACATCTTTTGGCACTTAATTCACAGGAGAGTTTTCGAAATGGGATGTGTCACCGCTGCTGCTGACAAATTTATGTATTATTGTTGACCTGCTGTAGCGGTGACGTTCTGAATATCCCACGCACCGTCAGTGTCTATCTCTCTCTATTCACGTTTTACACTGTTCCAGTTTCTTTAAAAAGAGAGAAGAAATCTTCAAGACCTAAATTAGATAGAACGGTAACCGCTAGTAATTCCTAAGACTTTAACGTTTTTGTTTTATCCTTCTGTCCTATGTATTATGTTACTCAGTATGATGTACATTATACTAGTACTCATTATATGTATGCATTTAGCCCCATGGGCATGAACATGCAAATAAAGTTTCTACCAGTAAAACTGCTGTTTACCGCCCTTTGACATTTGAGGCCCCACTCTGGGTACCTTTCCTCCCTCCCTTATGATGAATCGCCCGTGTTATCGTGACCTTCCGTTGACTCTGTAGTGTAGGAATCCATCAGGCTCAGGAGCTGTCGGTTTCCCCTTCATGGCCACCGCTACATGGCGAGATTGTTGCGTTTAATTTAGCGCCGACCGTACATTTTACTCTGCAACCACAGTCTGTGTTTTATATATGACCGAACTTTTTTATTTCATGTCACATGATGGAGGGCACTCGCACTGGACAGAACTGCAGATCGAAGCCGGTGTGTTAGGCTGAAGGGCGGTTATACAGGCTATACAAATACTGATACAGATTACGGACTGATTCCTGCAATGGTGACTTAAAAATATATGCCCGAGGGCTAATTGCAGGCACAAACAACATGTATGAAATATGAAAATACAATGGTATAAGAGACTACGTCTAACACATTATACTACATTCTACATGTACGACATACATGGTACTAGTTTTACTTAACATTTCGGATGAATGTCCGATTGTGGTTGTCGTTGAATAACTATAATTGGAGTTAACCCAATGATCATCTGAAAATACGTTACCAAACAGTCTGAAACATTTTCGTTAGCAAACGTAACATGACATTGATTATGTCAATATGTTACATCTTCTACGAAAGCACCTTGTTGTCGGATGAATTGAAGCAAGAGAGACTTATTAGCAGACCTTCCGACACTTCCTAATAACCCTTTTATTACGGAATGGTCGGTGATAGGCGTGGATGCGCCCGCGGACCATTTAGTTTTCTTCGTTATGATTTGCTTGCCATAAACACGTACAGTGGGTGGAGCATCTATCCACCAATCACAGCTAGCGGTCATCCGATCACCATATTGAAATATTCACGACAAGCCAATCTTCTTGCTTTTATAGACGAACCCGTTCAGTTCATCCAGCTGGCAGTAGGCGAGTTTTCCAAACGCTTGGCTTCTCAGTCTTCGACGCTGGGAGTTTTGAGAACGCTGTTCGGCCTTACGAAGATTCATTCCAAATAAACCGATCTTGTATTGGCGACAGTATTTAACCTCGCGCGGATAGAAACTCACAGGTCTTGGCTGCAGTCGAACACTTGAAGATGTTTCCTTGGTCTGGCACCAGATTCCAAGCGCTGCTGCTAATTGCCATAGTTTCAGCCGAAGCTCAACAATCTGGTGAGTACCTTCGTATCTTTTATATATCTGAAACTCATCATGTTTGCTGGATAGCTACATGTAGAAAGTATGTTGAAGGTATCAGTATGCTATGGGATAGGATTCATTCAACTCAATACAATTTAAAAGACTGACCAGAAAATTGAATTTGAAAATCAAATTTGGTGCCCTGAAATTGTGTTGGATGTCTTTAATCTGCTGCTGCACGTTCCGCCATTGCCATTATTGTACCGGAGGCTGAGCATGATGAGGAATTGTTGTACTCACATTGGCTATATGCCACGCTTATCACACTGATTCTGATAAAAGGTATGAGCCTTAAGCTTGTCAAATGCACGTGTGTAACTAACTATTCATACACATCAAAGGCAGTTATCTGCTTTACCTTATCTTTGGTAGAAAGATGATTTGTACTGTAAGAACAAAATTGTATATGCCAATATTGGACGTTCGGTATCCTTGTACAGCTGCTGTAGTTACTAGTAACATGGTCATCATCAAAAGCACCAATGATGCAATATCATTCATCATCTGGAAATTTTACTTTATCCTTGTTAGTTGTGACTCTAACATTTCCTCTGTTCGACAGCCTGTGATCGCTATGTTTCATTAGGTGGTGTGTATTATTCCGTATTTTTACCTATTTGTGAATGTTTGATATATGGTAACTGCAGAGTACCTATCATCGTTAAAATGCCACATGCACCACTATCTATCCTAAGTCAATTAGAATCCAATGAAGAAGAAGTATAAAGCTATGGTCGTGATGGAATACTGTCTAATTGTGTGGAACGAGATTTACCTTGTAAGCTATTAATGCCACGATGAATTTCATGCTTAAGTGGTGTTACTGTCAATCTCGGACCTATAACAGATCAGGGTTGTCTGTTCTCACGGTGGTCAAATCTGGGCTGCAAAGTTCCCACATTTCATAGAATCCGAACAGTGTTCGATCGTGTTCGATCTGGGCAATTCGAATCGAACCCGCGTTCCATTTCGGGGTCACCTGCGGTCATTTACCATAAAGCGGCAAAACAAGCCCTTCTGCCTGAGTGCCTTGCAACAGATAAAAAACAACAATTTTCCATAGATACAAACAGTTTCCTGGACAGTACATGTCCGCTATCATTTTTTGTGGACATGTAACATATAGCGAAGCTATAGTCGTATCCTTGGGTGACCTTGAATACTGTAATGATTCTTTACACCTGTATGAATAACACAATGCACACTTTCGGGTGATATGACATGTCTGCAAAACTCGTTCAAACCTGGAAGCATGGAGAGTCAAACATACCCCATTTACGACTCGTAATGACCGTAACGGTTGTCCCGAAAATCGTGTTTTAGGGATTTTTCAAAAATGGCCTCAATTTTGAATTATGGGTATTTTAGTGAGAAAAATGTCAAAAAATGCTATTTTTTCACCAATATGTTGACAAAAACTAGACTTAAAATCAGAAATTAAAAAATCCCTAAAACACGATTTTTGATCTTATTCCTAGTCGTCGAAAAATACAAAGATCTTGGATCTGGGGTAATACACGAAGCCAGGTTTGAACGAGGTATGCCTAAAAACGTGACATAACGTGTGCTCGGAAACCCGAAAATAATCGTCTTTCTGAGCAAAATTTAACAAAATCAGTGATTTAACATAAAAAGCTAACATTAAAAGGATGTTAAGACGATAATTTCATTTCAATTTGACGAAACTTACCACTAAATACTATTTGTTTCTTTTCAAATATTTTACGGGTAGTCCAAAACAGGCCAAAATAGCGTCTTGTAACCCGATACCTTTTAGAACGCGCCTAGCAATGGGAAAGAATGCCGTAGTGACAGACCGCCGTGTCTTCTTACAAGATTGTGGTGCATCATCCTATGTTATTTCGATATATCGATAAACAGCGGACACCGCCGTTAGAATATTCAGATTCTTTATTGACTCAACAAAAAAGTACATGGGGCTATTGTATTATCTTCTACAACTAAAGATCTAACCAAGCTGAATACATGTATGAATAACGTCATCCTACGTACAGAATATATGTATGCGGCAAACTACGTACAGAATAATATCAGGGAATTCTTAAACCTTTATTGTTGCCGCTTATTTCCCTATTTGAATACTGTATTGGTTATCTCCCCTGAGAATGTAATTGAATTTATCTATAGAATCTAATGTATTGAAATGAGTTGAACAAATTTTGAAAGTCAGAGTCCTGTGCGGTCACCGTCCTCAATACCCTACATATGTCACTGTCAGACGTAATCAACCTGAGGCGGTTTTCAGGTATTTACTGATAGATACCAGGTGGACAAGATCAGTCCAGCTTCTGACCTATTGATGTTTTCTGTCCTAACGACTGGCCACGTGACTCCTCAGGTCTTTGAAGTGTCAGACTTAAATCCCGACCCTCCAGACATGACTTCTGCCCCACGTGAATCTTGTCTGTCTTTATCTCTCTCACACCAGAGGCTGTGACGTTAAAGGCATCCAGTGCAGATTTTAGGGCTTGGAAACCCGATTTTTAAAAGCCAATATTCTAGTCATTTATCTACCTGTACATACTGAGTTGAAACCACACTATCCTAATGTATATTGACCCTCATGGAGCAAAAAATCCCAAAATTCTGACGAAGACTGTTACTGGAAGGGTCCTGGCCTGGCTGATGTTTAGGGTACCGACCAGAAAATAAAGGACTCATCTTGGAGCTTGTTTCTGCAGTTTTAATGCCCAAAGTATGAAATACTGATTTAAATGTGCTAATGTTGGGCATAATGTGTCAATGATAGCCTTATTCAGAATATTTCCAGACAACAAAATTCCCCGTAAACTTTCCCATCAATAATTTTTCTTATTTTATTAAGTGAACTAAGTAAAGAATTTATTTCTAAAAAGATGATTTCTTTAAAGGATTTCTAGAATTCCACGTATACATTTCTTGTTGTTCTCGCGTAGAAAGTTTTCCCTTCTTGTCTTTTTTTCTACTTTCTGAAGTAGCAAATTCAGAAATTTGTCTCTCCCTTCTCTCGCCAAAACGCCGTTATTTAGCGGTACAGTCTATTTACTGTGATGCGTAGGAACTTCAAATCATAAGTTAGCCCGAAGAGCTAGTCCCACAGGGACCATATCGTAAGCTGTCAGTAGTATGCTAACAGAGATCAAAGGCTTGACAATAATCCATCTGTTCTTTGCCCGAACGTGCGTTGATGTCGCCCACGGCAGTAGATGGTTGATAGATGCCACCTACCGTAGCTGACTTCTGACATTTCTGGCGTTAGCTGTAACGTATTCCCGACGTCAGCGTGATAGCCTGGAGCGGGAAATAGATCTGTGGGATTTGCACTTCGATAAGGATACCGACACCACAGCTAAGGCAGTCCTTATTTTGCCTGCGATTCAAACTTTACTTCTGTCAAATTAGGCACTATACGCATTGTCGTTATTTCTGTAAATGGCATGTTCTCTATCCCGTTAGCGCGTTACTGGTGTGTTATAGACACCTGCTGTGTCTTCGACAACACAATTAAGACAACGTGGTTGATTATTGAACGTGCGGCGGTCAATGTTTATTTATTCATTTGTCTTCACAGATTTCAAATACAAAAGAAGGAAATATCCATGATGTAGTTCCTCTACCAAGAGGGCACTTCATGAAATGTACAATGTATGGAGAAATTCGTACTCAAATGGTCCGAGTACGGGGAAACATTCATAAAGGCGGCCTGAAACATGCCGGTCATGACCAGTTGTGATCTGTTGATGGCTTACATGCTGCTTTACGACTAGCTTCCCATTCCGAACAGTAATCTTTGTTAACAAAATACGCGTCTTGTGGTGCTTCTAGTAATCCAAAGTCAAACTGAACGGCCAGGAACTGGCGCCTCGGAGCTATATCCATTACCACTGCATGGATGTAGGGTTGAAGCCTGGGTCACGGGAGACGTTTATTTCACCACTTCTGCAGTTACCTGTAGCGTGTGTAACTTTAATCGAAGACAAATCTACAGTTTGATATATGCAAATGAGAAATTGTGTATATGACGATCTGTATCTGTTTCGGTATAACCACCCTTCGGCGTAACACACCAGCTACGCAGGCATGCGGCGCGGCGGCAGCTCACTATATCACACCAAAGCTGTTACACCCAATCTTTGCACATTTAATTGCAGACGCTGTTTAAAGCTTTCAAGTGAACTGTGCTTGGTGGCAACAACCTGATGTATATTTGGTAGATATATATACCACCAGTCCCCTCTGCACCGTGATATACACAAAATCATGACTAGTGGGATAGATAATGAACAGTAAAGACATAGGCAACCGAGTATTAATCAATTTAGTGAAGTGATATATAGTGATAAATCAGTCGAGGCAATCTGTTCTCTTAAATGTCGATAACGAAGGTCTTGATATTGTCGATCGACGTTGCTTCTGATGTTGCATTAATAAGTCAAAAACCTTGAAAAGGATCTTAGGCCATGTTGACTTGATTATATGGATGACATCCACTGGGAACCCAAAAACTCATGCGAGCGTGCGAATAAAAAGGTTTTGCAAAAAAAGAAGGTTCCTCCATTATGAAACTTACATTGGTCATAAACAAATGCCTAAACACACATGGTATGGTATGGCGAATAACCTACTCTTCAAATTCATTTCTTTACATTTTCGTTTTTTTCTTTTGATTTTGGCATTAAGTATCATTAGTATCGTTTTCCAATATTTGTTTGCAACTTACGGTATATATTTGCTTATTTTGCAAATATTTTGTATGATTAACAATATGGATGTAAACTTTTTTTTGGAAACGGCTGAAATTTCATGCGCTCGGATGTCATCCATATAATCAAATCAACATGGCCTTACCGTAATTTACAAATGCAAAATAACTCCAAACCAGTTAAGGGAAATAAAATTCTATCGATTGCAATACATAACGTACTTAACTTACGGCCAAAACCAACGCTAATCTCTAATGGTAAGAAATATGTATAAATCTCCATTCTATAGGGGCTTATAGAAATTTTACTATATTCCCGACAGTCGAATAAAGCAAAGTAGAACAGTTTATAACTCGGCTATTATCATAATTCACCATTTTATAGTTGTATAACTTTTAATCAATACCAGTATCTGACATCTTTAGCGGCTATTGGCAGAAATATTAAGTACTGAATAGCTCGTGTAAATAGCAGTTTTGAATTATGGTTATTATCTAACTTCCAAATTTACACACCTGATGAAGCATTTTCAGCAGTAATTTTCTTTCGTGATATATTTACTGTCTTACTTGTGTGTCATAAAGCTAACTCACGCTGCCGTGCGAGCATGAGGATCACCCGATCTACCGACAGATATGTCCGGGCAAACGCTGATGGATTGTCCAGGGTTTAGATTTGCTGGACATCTCCCCCGAGCGACGCGTGGAATATCGCGCCATCGACAGACAAGATAGTGAGAATTGCAACAAGATCCTGCTCCCAGGCGCCTGTAAACCTGTGTCCATTTTCTCTTCCGTTCTGATACCAGAGATAATAGACAGCTGACGTCAGTATCACTATCTGTAAAACGTGTTTTCCCTATCACGCGTCGAAATCAATTCCAAGGTAATGCTCCTAAGTGTTGCCAAATGGTGAAAGATCTGGCCATTAACTTCGTTTCGCTCGGGAAATATCCACGTCCGTCTGTCTCAATCGATGGTACAGCTCTACGATAGTGTGAAAACAAGTCGATATGATTTAGGTGTAAAATTTCACGTGCGAACAGGACTGATCTTTTGGAATTTTTCAAAACTTAAAACGCTAATATAACACGTACTTCAAGATTCAAGATGTCTTTATCGAACTTTCTCACTCACTGAACTGCAGTCAATTTACTGTTTTTCACACTGGCATAACATATTGCACATAATTTCGATTCGTTCAGTCGACAAAACTTGAAATAGTTACAAAGGAATGTAACTAATAATCGTAATACTACAATTGTTCAGTTACAAAATTTAAAAGCTGTTGATTCAAGCTCTACGGCAGTATAGAATCAAGTTGATATGATCTAGGGATAGAATTTCAATAAGACTTGTCTTTCGGAATTTTTCAAAACTTGGTTCCAAGCTGTGGCCATGGACAGAGGAATTCGCTGATTCCAATCACGTTACCTGTAATCCACAGGGTCACCCTGGAGGTTGCAGGTCCGACGGACTTAATGAACTGGAACGCAGGGGAAATCCAGTCTTACCGCTCATATTCCTCCTACATCGTTCCGTTCAGAGTCGACATCAATGTGATTGGCACGTTCATTCCTGGCAACAACATAGCAGAACTTTTTCTGTTTACCATGTTGGTACATTTGATGACTTTTTCATTCCCTTCACGATTCAAGAACTATATTTTTTGTGCCATTCAAACTTATATTCATTCCAGCTTATCACTAGGAAGGATTCGTGGCAACATCATAGTTGAACTTTTCTATATACTACCGTGAAAAATACGATGCTGCTATATTCAATGCTCTTTTTCACTCTTTATATGCAAGAGCTATCTTTCTTGTGTCATTCGGAAGACTAACCACGCATATTTCATCGCTTATCACTAGGAAGGAGCTACCCTTTTAAAATCATGGAAGCGTAGTTGTATATGTACTTGGTGTAAGGTCCTACACGGATCAGTTGCGGCGAGTTTCCTGTACTTTATCATCTTCAGATACGTTCAACCACTCACAACTAGAAGTGACGGGTTCTCAGATACCAACAGCTACGCAGCTAAGGATATCTGTGAAGTACTTCATATGCGAATCAGTCTACTCGAATATGTAGCGATGCATCTCTGCTATATCTGGAAGGCAGTGACTCGAACTCTTTGCCATGTTACTTCTTACCAATAAAAAACCCGACGCCTCAAATGTCTTTTAGTACTGTACCTCTGTCATTCGTCTTGATGATACTGAGATTAAATCGCAGGCGTTTCTAAGAGAGTCCTGGGGTAAGTTTAGGAGTATTTGTTCAGTAGTCTTTATACGTACAGGCCATAATTTTCACTCCTAAATCAACGTTGAACCGTTTTTAAATGGGAATACCTCTGGGGAATTCGTGTAGATGCAATTTCGTCAATTTCTGAGAATCCACGTAAAGTTCTTACTTGTACATCGTTTCCATTAGAGGATAGCAATAACTCACAGACATTGCTGCGCATACGCCAGGCCTGAAATGCTGAAAAGCACATAGTCCACTTGCTTTCTGGTTGATTCGTTTTTACTGGGTAGAGATAGTAAAGAAATAAAACCGTTACAGGAAACGTGCAAAACTATCAGTCGGTACGGGTATGAGATATTGCCTGTCACTGCCAATTGCACTTTTGGTACAAAGCGGGCATACAAGGGCGTAGAGTGTATAATTAACCAATGTCAGAACATTCCTTTATACTGGCGGATATCTGTAGTTGTTAAAAGGCTGCAGCTCTTTTCAAATGTTCTTGTCTCATTTCAAGCAAGTGATGCACATCTGGTTCCTTGAAATACCGTGGTAAATAATGTGATTTTCCCATCGCAGCAGGAAAATAGCCTGCATGGAAGCTGATAAGATGGTTTGACGCAGCCGCGAGACGAGTATAAATGTTATATCTTGTTTTTTGGGCAGATGATTTATACTTGACTTCGAATATATAGGCTTACTGACTCGGCGTACCCGTGTCCTAGCATATAAATGGAAATACTGTTGGATCTATTCAGTATTTTGTACACGAATGTTTTTCCCCAATGACAATGTTTTTTTCACAAGTTATACCCAGAACTTGAAGTTTTGTATTTCTTTTCATATTGTACTTTTACAATTACAGTTAGCATGTTTATCCCAACAGCAGACCCAAACGTCTCTATCACACATTCAAAACCTTCCCAGTAATATCCTAGCATTAGTCGCAGGGACGATTTTAGATGATTCATGATTTGTTTCTGTATAAACTTTTCAGGCTCCTGTACTGAGGAGGGTTTTGGTGACTCTGGTTGCAGCAGTTTTCGGAACCTACTGTCCGACTGTGGGCATGTCCAGACGGCAGGGTTCCCTCATACTGCATACAGGAACGACATCGTGTGTGAGTGGCATCTACATGTCCAGCACAGACATCGCATCGTGCTCAAGTTTGACCACTTCGAGCTGGAGGAATCGGGTAGATTGACTCAATATTCTACTACTTATTACAGCATGATGTCGCTCATGTTATACTTTTGTTGACGCGTTGCCATCAATCACTGAACATGATAGCTTCTGTTTACGGAAGCATTGTTTGGGTGTATTGGTTTGTCTGTGTACGTCTCTCTCTCTTTCCCCCCTCTCTCTCTAAATGTGTGTTTGTGCGTTTATGTGTAATACTTGTCTGTGTGTTTGTGACTTTGTGTGTATGTAATTTATAATGAATAAATGATAAATAAAATTTACCATGAATACCAAAAACTAAAAATAACAAGGAGGCCTGAATTCCCCAAGTCCTTGTTTGAAAGTAGTTTCACCTGTGCGTCAAACAGTTGGCCCGCGCCCAGGAGGACAGACCCAGTCCCTGGCCTCTGCTCAGGCTGGGAATAAGCCTATTCCTCTTCTCCGCATCGTCCCCGCAAATCCTCACACGCAGTATTGAAAATCACTTTGTCGTCTGAATGTAGCAAGGGAAATTGAGTTTTGAAAAGTCCACCCATCATCCCCCTGAGGTTGAGTCTGGCAGCACGTACGGGTATAACTCACCGGAGAAAAGCCGTTTTCTTCTTTACAGCACCCGGGATGCACCCGGAGAGGAAACCAAGTCTACGTTATGTAATCAGAAGGAGTTATGGCCCATAGCTAGAAATGAATGAATCATCTGCCTGCTGTACCCATCTGTAACTTATCTATGTCTAACATCACCACGTAGTATTTTTCATTCGGGTGAGAAGACAATACAGACGAAGTGTTGACGCACTCAACTTATACTAGCGACAACACAAAACAAACCCTAGACGAATGAGTGAAATAAGGATAGGAATACAAACATAACATTTGTTAAGAAAAGAATGGTTCAATCAAACAAGCAAACTACAATATAACGGAATGTGATGCATTTAGAAAAATACAAGAAACTGATAATATACGGTTTGGCACAGGTTCTCAAAGCATATTCCCCAAACCCAATGGAAAAATGTCAAAATTGACACACTGAAACCTAAAACTTGGAGGAAGATCAGTAATTATAGCGCAGTGATGAATTAAAGCGCTTTGTGGTAGCAAAGTATTTTGGGTAATAGCCAAGTCTTTGGAGTTTATGGAGGATGAAATAGTATTAGCAGTAAGTCCAATTACTGTTAGCAATTACCATGGCGAACCTGATACCTTTATGTTACGTGATTGGGGTTGAAATAGTTTGGTTAATTGCATAATTGGAAACAAAGTCGCATGATTCATATAAGTTTATACTGCCGTCGTCAGATAACCTTTCTTCTGTTCTTACAGGCACAAGTTGCGAGTATGACAAGCTTGTTGTTCATGACGGCGTGAGTAAAAAGGCGGAGCGTCTGGGAACCTTCTGCGGTACACAGGATTTCTTGACGATCGTTTCCAGCAGCAACCATCTGTTCATGAGGTTCACATCAGATACGTCTATAAGAGCGGCAGGGTTCTACGCGTCATACACGTCAGAAGGTATTTAAATATAATGTATAATGAGGCATTAAAACACTTCACGAGCCTTTTGCAGTTTTGTACTGTAAAATATTGTGTTCATTTTCTCCCCCTTGTTTTCCTCTGTACCTACAAGCTATCTTCTACTGGCAGATATCTCTAATGTACTTATCGGTAAGACCAGACCAGAAGACGTTTGGCTTAAATATCACATAATGCAACTGTAAAACACTTCGTAAGCCATATGCAGTTTTGTACAGAAAATGTTTCCTCGGAGTTAGACTTACCCTTGTTTTCCTCTCAAGCTATGTTCTACTGACAGATATCTCTAATGTACTTAGTGATAAGAGATGCCGACCGGAATGCGTTAGGAGCCGTAGTTGACCTGGGACCGGAGACGTTACCGTGCCCGGGATCCTCTAACATCACCGGGGAGGACCTGGCAGTTGCCGCGTTTTCTGCGGAATGTGACCCGAGGGAACAGATTGTGCTGGAGTGGGAACCCTGGGGCAACATCAGTCACAATCTCATGCAGGTGAACTGATTTTTCACATTGTCGTAACGCCAAAAACAGTTGGGTAAATTCGTCTCCCACTGCCTGAAAAGAAGAAGTCAAACCCCACAAAATTAGTACCACATATGTTGTAGAATTAAGTATAACGTAGACTCACATACAATGATATCTTCTTTTTCATACATGTAGTTTTTACTTCCAATTAGTCCTCGGGCATGAATTTGCAATAAAATTTCTTCCACAATCGTTTAATCTAATCTCCAAGCAATGCTACACATACGTTGGCAAGACAGTATCCATTGGCCAGAGGAGTGACCATTAGCCACCGAATGGACTCTCTTCAGGCCAATGGAAACTATCATGCCATCGTATGATTTGCTCGAAGATTGCTAAGCATCAGTTGAATCAGCTTCCTTAACGTAATGTTATGCAGTTATTTAGAGATTAACAATGGCTCATTGTTACAACTTAGAGCAGATCCTTCTTGTTCACAATCCCGCTGATATGTTCTCTATAGCTGTACTTTTTACTCACCCTTTGCAATCGTAGAACAAACAACACTCAACACCTGTTGTTAACAGGTTATAGATGTAGGCATTCTTATTTTCAGATATACGAAAATGACTTCGACAGGGTGAATCCAGTTAAGGTAGATGACTTTAGCGGAGACAGCCATCGCAGGTTAATTTCTAAAGGACATCGAATACGGCTGTCGCTTCTTCTTAAGAACAAAGATGCCGGTCTGTTTCTTCGATGTTCCAAAGAAGGTATGGAAACTTTTGCATCGGTATCCTTATAGGTAATAACCATGTATCTAAACCATCTTATCAACATTGTCAGCATGTTGTTGTTTCGGATGAGTTTGGCTTGTAACACTTTACGATTTCTTTATTGCACATAAAGCATTGTACTGTTCTCCTGCAGACATTGCAGACAACATTTCGTATTGTTCACCAGCGGTAAGGACAGCCCCTGACATCGGTGTAATAGCAATGGACAATCATATATCAGGTATGCAAACGTCATAGGGGTCAGATAAGTTCGTAGTTTTAAAGGAGTGATATGTAACATTTTTTTTATAAAATTGAAATATTTGAATTGGCAAAACTCTTTATTTGATTATGGTTTGCTTCCAGTTTTAAACATATTTGAGCAATTTATCTCAATCATTTCTGACAATTATTGTCGGCCCTATAAAAACAGCCCGCACCACATAACGGTAGAGCACTCGACTCGGAACGAAGAGGTCCCGGGTTCGAGTCCTGACATGCCACCGATCTTGTGCCCTTGGGAAAGTCACTTTACACGACTTTCCTCACTTAACTCAGTTAAAAATGAGTGTTGCCCTGTCCTGTATTTGTCCTCTGCGTTGGTGGCGGCATAAAATAAGTTTATATATCTTGAGTGTGCCGTCACTATGTCTAGTCATGAATTGTTGGAATATAAAAAAAGATATCCTTCATTACCCACAGATACGGACCAACATTGCAAAGTGGTTGTGAAGACCTCAACCAGTCGCAGACTTTTGACCAGTCTAGATCTCGTCAGCAATCCGAGTGCGTCAGCCCAGAGGGAGCCACATGGCAGCAGGACCCGGGTAGCACTCTTCAATCCGGAAGGAAGACTGCTGTCTTTAAGTTCACACACGTCACTTCCGCTCCCAGCAGTCTCTTCGCAAGACGAGCTGTTGATCGTATTCTGGTCCAATGTAGCGAATAGCCAGTGGATACCGGAGGTCCAATACAGTCCTACAGGCAAGTTCTCAAGGGTTAAGAAGAGTCATACTACGGTAATCACAGATATATATGGGGTCGTGTGATGTAATGGCATGGTGTTTGGCCCAGAACCAAGAGGTTCTTGCATACTAGTACCTGATTTCGATTTGGGAGGCAAAAAGGAGTGGAAATAAAGAGTTGGGTTCCGCCTGCCTTGACACAGTGGACTAACACCCCACCGAGATCTACCACTATATTAGCCTAGAATTCATCCCTACGATCTATTTGCCGGTTCTACTACTAGGCTAACAGCTATATCTACTGCTTATAAAACTATCTTACTTGAACGTGTGAATGTCCGAATGCAATAGTCTCTATATTGGTTTGAGCAGTCGTGCATCGCTTCCACCCTATTACCTTAGAATTGGTACGTTTGTAGTACATGTTTCTGCTAATACTGCATTTTTGATACCTCAGGATGTCAAGATTATTCCCATGAGCTTATCAGAAACGGAACCACAGTCTTAGAAGACACGTGTGGCATGTTCAAGCACCATCCTGTCCGCGGCTCGACAAACTTCGAATATCGGGTACGAATCAGCGTCAAGGAAGGAATGTACCTAAATATTGTCCTGCCACCGCCAGCAAGGTTCGAAGACATCAGATTCATGTGCAAGCAGATGAAAAGTGGCTGTGAGGAAGATTTAAAGGTGGGCAGCAAGAAAAATAATTATGATTACATGCACAACAGCTAGTAGAAGTGCGGGTTAAATCCCGGCGTCCCGCAGAAATTGATATTTATATCGATTATGTTCTGAAGACATTACCCCCTCTCTTGATGACAACTTTTAAAGTCAATTTTCTTTATACAAAAGAAGTCAAACTCACTTGAATGATGCCTGATTTCTAATTAGGTCTATGATCTACACGGAAACTCCCCCGTGTTGATCTACTCCCTCTGTCGCCAACAAAACGATGCGTGGAGAACCGTCTGGTCGTCCAGCAGTACAGTAGAGGTCGTCTACAGCACTTTCTGTGCCTGGTCTAGAAGTGGATTTGTCCTGTTCTTTGAAACATCAGGTAATAAAAAGTGTATTATGGCAATTATAATAAGGATGTTGATTCTTAAGATGCTCACCATTGCATTGACATTACTTGGTCTGTTTCACCCTCTTTTTTAGTCAGCAACATTTCAATGAGATAGTCTAAAACGCTTTACAAGAGAGGGCAATGCGAAATGTGATGCAGAGTTCCTTTTCCCGTCTTTCAGAATGCCCAAGGATCCAAACTGCCGGCTGTAACAAACGGGTTGCTCTCCCTGTGCCGTGTGGCTTATTCCTCCCTCCCTCACACGGGCAGGCATCGATGTGTGAATGGCAGATACCATTGCCGCCTGGAAAAGAAATCGTTTTATCTTTCCGAAACCTAAAGACAAACAAAAAGAGAGATGGTCGCGTCTTCTTTAAGGAACTTCAAGACGACGGATCGTTCCGAACAGTTAGTGAATTGCCAGACCGTTATGTGTTGTATTCTGTAACATCAACAAGCCCAAGCGTATTGGTAAAGTATGTGAAGTACGGTGATGGCAGAGACGGTGCGGCATCATTTACTGCGTTCTATTCTATGAGGGAAAGACTTCTGCATGAACACCAATCCTCAGAATCTGGTCAGTGTAATTCCTTTTTCAGAAGATTCTGTTTTAATCTTTACGTAAGTAATACTAGCAAGTGTTTTATTCTATACATAGACAATATAAGTGCATCAAAACTTGGCAAATGTATCATAGTATTTGTTTTTTGCCGCCTACATACTTTAGTATATTCCAGCCCTAGTTTCATACTCACAATTTTATGTTTTTACTTTCAACCAGAGGAGCTATGCGAGAAAAACTTCAGGTACTACAGGAGTAACTGTTTTCGCGTGATAACGGACAATGAGACCGTCTCCTGGGACACTGCCCAACACAGGTATTATTACATTCCGTGATCTGATACTTAAACTGTCTGCTTCTGACGTCATTTGCGAACTTCAACGCTTTCGTGCTGTTCCCTCAGCTATCAATCAGACTTACAGACTTACAGTCTGAGAAGCTTTTATGCGCTCCTAACTTAAGCCCCTGTCACACATAGCCGGATATTCAAATCCAAGCAGATTCAGTGGGTTATAATTACCAATAGATACAGGCGACGGGAGTCTCAGATATGATTGACTGGTGGTTGTCTGGTTTTAGGAAGTAGCTAGGGCCTGGTTGGCAGTCATATTTGACTCAAATGTAACTCAAATTCGATTCGTAAAGAAAAGTAGGCGTGGCCTAATTCTGGTCAGACTGATTCCAAAAGTCAGCCAACCTTGGTCGACTGGTGTTCAGGGGAAGGTTCTGAATGTGCGACAGGGGCTTATAAGATGGGAACTTTGAAGGTGCCTCATTTTACGTAATCAAGACTTAGACTTAGTTCCTCGCGTCCAAAATTGGGCAGCCAGATTCCCCCACTTGGTTCGATCTTGGGCCAGGTTCTCAGTAGCAACCTTCTATTTTCCAGATCTTTTTTACCCAACTGTGTAATCAAGAGAGCTGTTTTTTTAATTTTTTCCCAGATGCACGGAATTTGGTTCTGACCTTGCCAGCATCTCTAACCCACATGAGATGGAGTACGTAGAACGGCTACTGAGGGAGGAGAAGACCGTAAAGTCTGACGGCGCAATCACGGCCTTTATAGGTCTCATGACGACCGGCCAGGATGTGAGATATGCATGGGTGGACGGCAGTCAAGTACTGTAAGTGCCACTAAAGGCATCCAGTGCAGTTTTTAGGGCTTGGAAACCCGATTTTTCAAAGCCAGTATTCTAGTCATCCCAGTGTATATTGACCCTCGTGGAGCAAAAATTCCCGAAATTCTGACGAAAAATTGTTACTGGAAGGGCCCTGGGCTGTTTTGTAGGGTACCGACCAGAAAATAAAGGAATCATCTTGGAGCTTGTTTTCTGCAGTTTTAAATGCCCAAAGTATAGAAATGCTGATTTAATTGTGCTAACGTAAAGCAGTATGTGTCAATATCACAAAGATTGCCTTATTCAGAATATTTACAGTTTTTCTGCCCTGAAATCGCATTGGATGCCTTTAACCATGTTACAGTAGTAAGATGTTAACACAGCATGATACAGCCGGGAGGACATCGTCGGCTTTATCACCCCACTAATGGTTGTAACATTCTGATGTGGTAGCAGTACCCCAGTAAACATTTATAATAGAACGAATTCCTGCCGTTTTCTATGTTTGAACTAATATATTGCCTTATCATTTTTTGGGATCTGTTTGAGATTATTTGAGATTATCTACTCCAAGTGAGCTCGACGCAGTGATTATTTGAGATCTAGCTACCATCTAACTTTCATTATAAAAGGCATTAGAGAAACTATTGAAGAAAACATCGCCAACATTGATTGGTCTTGCTATGTGCTCACACGATTATCAAGTTTTTACAAACTGAATATTTCCTTACTTTATCATGACAATTCTTGATAAATCATGGTTATCATCAGATTTACCTATTGGAGAGGTAGGACTCCATTGCCAGCCGGCCAGAACACAGAGAGCTGCGCTCTGATGCTGACAAGCAGAACGGAGACGAAGTGGTTCACCGTGCCCTGTAACTATCCTGAAGCTACCAGGACTTACATCTGCAAGGCCAAAGCCAGAGGTAGTTTGTCACTATATTCTAGGTGATAAAATGTGTGATCTTTTACCCAGAAGTATCGTAAACTGCCGATATTGTCGCCTACAGTGGAAACAATATATCCACACTACACGGATAGTGGTATTTAACGATGATGGTAAATACCAGGTGCTAGGTAAGGTTTTAAACATTCGGGACGGGAGTTTCAGCCATGGTTAATTGGCTGGTGTTCTGGAGTAGGTCATCCGCGTTGGGAGCGTGTTTGGAGGCAAACTTTTAACACAAATTTAACTTAAATTCGATTCGATTCTTAAATAAAGATAGACGTTTGCCAAAAGACCCCACATAACAATCTATGATCATCTATTATCACAATCAGGTTGCACCAGGGGTTGGACTATGGCGGGAAAATCTTGTCTCCGCGCCTACCCAATCCCAGATTGGAGTACAAACCCAGCCCGGGACAGCGTCCGTCTGTGCCTGAGAGAAGACGCATCTGTGGCGACGGTCAACTCGTCTGCTGATGTTCTCCATGTACAGGATTACCTGCGGAACATGTGGCCGGTGTATCCGCGGGAACGTGTTTACATGAATATCAAATATGACGACACAAACACCTGTGATGTGTTAGAGCGGCGGTATGACATGGACGGTGAAGGTTGGATCGTTCCCAAAACTGAATGTCAGTTTCGAAGACCAAACCTGGTTCTCTGCTCCATGGATGTAGATGGTGAGCAATTATGATAGGCACAAAGGATAACTCTGATTTCTTTGCTTTTTATGTTGAAGTACGTGACGATAAGGTATTGGCTTGGACATATATCATAATGTAATGACAGTGTATCATCAATAGTATGGATTCATGAGAATATGGAACGTAGTTTATTCGTAGTATATTTACGCCACACTATCAAAGTCTCACTACGTAGCGATTTAAATATCAAAATACATTGTGTGACAAGGGCTATGACTTCTAGACCTTGGCATTACAATATTTTAACCCAACTTAAATTTACATTACTACATTTCCAGCCTCAACCTGCCCATCTTTATGTAAGTGCACGAATGGAGTCGTCTCCTGTTTGAGCAAGGGCCTGACCAGTATTCCACCAAAGATCCCGAGAACAAGTCGTGAACTGTAAGTAACAAGAAATAAGACTTGCATTTTCTAAGGAGCATGATAAATGTAAGACAAGCCATAAAACATAGGTCAAGATTACAAACTCAAACTGTAGTAATTTTACTTTCAGATATTTTACAGGCAACAGACTCAACCTAACCAAAGCGTCACTGCGAACTTGGGGTCTGCTGACTACACTGTAAGTTGTCTGTGTTACCATAGATCAATAAACTTCCCATATATCGCCCATCTGCTAACCAACAACAGCTCATTGGCCATCGGCAATAGATATTACATGTAGTTCTTGACCAATTGATGCTTACATTAGTCATTACATGCGACCTAACATACTTTCACAATGCAGCTTTGGCAGTGCTATGATTGTCCCCATCCACCCACTATTACCGTATAATTTCCAGCCTTGTTTAACCCTATCTAGACCGGGGGGGGGGGCTAAAAGTGCCCGCGGCAACTTTGATGTCACATAGCGTCTAAACGGCTAAAGCTAGAACCGCCAAACTTGGTGACTTTTCCTAAAATATTGTTGGCAACAAAACTGTATCAGTGGAATAAGATTATGATTTTTCTTGTTGCCATGGCAACGGGTTTCTGACAGGCATTTTTTGCCAAATATAATAATTTCCATTTAAACAACAGAATTTTATGGGTTTTATGTCTAGTTACACATTGTTTCTAATATTAATAACATCACATATAATTATATGTAAATGTCATCATTGAAAATGCATAATTTATGCTAATTTGATGACGTCATTGGCCAAAATCCAAGATGGCGGACCATATCATTAGATCAGGTAAATACAGCTTATTTTCCTTAAAATTTTATCAATACTCCCATTTCTTTTTACAAAAAAGGTTCATATGAACGTCTTTAGTCTGTTTACAATGTATTTTAGGCTTTATTCTGAAAAAAACTATTTTTCAAAATTCAAGATTGATGATCCAAGATGGCGGATAGGTAATATATGCATGACGTCATTTTATGACGTCACCGGTGTTGCTATGGGTAACATAAGACTTAGTACATCCTAATATTCTGTCATAAACACTTTTGGTAAAGTTATGTCGTATACTGTTTAGTTTTCAGGGAATAACCTATCTAGACGGTTTTGGCCAATAAAATCACATTAATGACGTCATAATGACGTCATATTACGTCACAACAACATAAAAATTGTACATATGATAAGTTTTTACTAGTACACCATCCTCTGAAAATTTGGTGGTCCTACGATATACCGTTCGCGAGTTCTGAGGGGGGGGCCGAATGACGCCCCCCCCCCCCGGTCCAAATCTTGCTCAAAAAAGGCCGGTCTAGATAGGGTTAACACTACCATAAACCTAACAGTGAAACAGCCATTATTCAAGCATTGGTGGAATCTATAAGCTGCAGGGTTCTAATGTACTGTGGACTTTGACAGACAGATCAACACCTTGGACATATAGCTTTGAGTGACAAACTTATATTGTCTTGTTCCAGAGACATCAGTGATAATTCCCTTACCGACATACCGACTGGTGCTTTCTCTAGTCTCTTCAGGCTGAGAAATCTGTAAGTACATCAAAGTGCCCATCGTAATTATGGCTTTTCTACATAGCGTATAGAATTGTAGATAACGTCTCCGCCTAACCCTTCCATGCCTTGTACACATTAACATAAGGTAACGAAGCTTCATACATGTTGACTTGCAACCTGGTACCAGTCTAAACTATCAAAGTGTTGTTATTGTCATCTTCCTCAGGAACATGAGTTTGAACCTAATTTCGAAGCTGAAGGCTGGAACTTTCGACGGGTTGGACAACCTGGAAGTGCTGTAAGTTTTGTGGGTTTCACTTCATAGCATTTTGTATCTGCCACATTTCCATTAGTGTGGGCTTTGGTTATACCATTATATAAAAGACAACAGAACACACGAAACTAAAGGAATGTTCCCTGTCTATGAATTTTGTTGGGCAATCTGTCAGTGGTCAGTGTTCGCAGCCCCTAGTAGTGGGAGGAGGGTGTAACACTCATCATATCCTCACAAGATACAAATTAGTAATGTAGTATATTTACAGTCGTCTACAGGTGATTGTAATGATACCACCAACGTTACTGACAGGGCCGTTCTTTATTTCTCCAGTGACTTGACAGGAAACAATGTCCATGACGTAGACGTAAATGTCTTCGTGAGACTTCTCAACCTGCGAGATCTGTAAGCATTTTGAGTAATACATACGAGCGTGGATCTATTTAGTATGAAGAAACATGGCGGTAACGCATAACGCGCAGAGTCACTGTGTTGAATGTACTGTAAGATAAGTGTGATGAATATCTGCAACATGAGAGATTGGAGTAGCGGTAATCTGTATGTAGCGAAGCATTTGCCAAAATCGATACCATTCCGGTAAATGTGTACCACGTCTCGTTAGTGGATTCAGTGACAGTAATTTTGCGGATCGCGTAGTTTCATGGCCTTTTCCGTAATTAGAACTTGCCAAAGTGCCCGGAAAAGACCACCTGGACGGAACACGGCTGACTGCTTCTTCTCCTCTTTTGCAGGAAAACTAATCAGTACAAATTGTGCTGTTTGGCGCCCCTGACGAATGTGTGCTTTCCCGGGCACGACCATATATCCTCGTGTGAATATCTGATCAGTAGCAGGAGACTGGAAGTTACCGTCTGGGTGCTAGCAGTAGTGTCCATTATAGGCAACGCGGTTATCCTGAT
This sequence comes from Branchiostoma belcheri, assembly GCF_001625305.1. Taxonomy (NCBI): domain Eukaryota; kingdom Metazoa; phylum Chordata; class Leptocardii; order Amphioxiformes; family Branchiostomatidae; genus Branchiostoma; species Branchiostoma belcheri. The sequence continues at coordinate 1,316,653 of NW_017803157.1, read as the reverse complement.
TCACTATGTTATACAGAAACCGATTGTATCTTCAACAGTTTTCTGTTGTAACCTCGCAATGGCAGACAGTCTTTCGGGAATTTACTTAATCATCATTTCATCTGCGAACGCTTATTTCAAAGATAGGTATTTCCTTGAGGATCAAAGATGGCGCTCTCACATAGCATGTAGCATAGCAGGAGGGCTAATTGTGTTTAGCAAAATGGCTTCCCTTGCAATTCTCGTAGCCCTCGTTTCTCACATGTATGTGTTGTCTCGTCTGGTTCCCTCTCGGTGGAAGCATGCCTGTAGTGTGGTTTTAATGTCTTTATGTTGGATATTTGCACTCCTCTGCACTGTCTTCCCGATACGTTTTTCGCTCGATGAAACAAAAGGCGAGGCATCGTCCCCCGCCTGTTCAAACTTTGTTGACATCATCCGGAAACAGGGACAGTGGAGACACTGGTTTGTACTACTGGTCGCTCTACCAACTATTATGGTAGTAGCCTCGATAGCCTTATGGGGACTGTGTTGCTTTGCAGAGGGGCTTTATAGAACTAATCGAACGATGAATAACGTAAAGCACCCAGAGAGTCAGTGGACGATCAAGTTAATAATCGCTACAAATTCCATCAGCTGGCTGTTTGTGGCTTTCGTTGGGATGTTTTGCACCACCGAGGATGAAGTCTTCGTCGCGTTACTACCATGGGTGGTGATGTTCGCTGTTCCTCTTACTTCTGGGCTCGATCCACTGATTCAGCTGGTGACCATCGCGCCAAGTTGGTTCGCCAGGAGAAGGGTGTCTGGTAAGAAAGACGAGGAGGGAAACTCGTACACGTCTGTGGATCAGCTCAGGTGGCGTCTCCAGGGAGCGTCCACTGTTGCAGCTGGTCATGAGATGGATGGTAAGTATCAATCAATCAATCAATCAATAAATGAATCGAGCCTCATTTGCATCTTATGCCACAACTTAACAGTTAAGTCTCAATGACGGATGCGAAACAGACAAGAATGCGTCTTTTTGCCATTTATCAATTCAAAACATTGATATCTATATGTTCCGTTGCTTTATCTTTTTTTTAATTTTGAAACTTAGATTTATCTCCTTATCTCTTGCAGTCGTCGCTAAGAGAGAAACCTCCAAGCAGATTAAGCTGTATTTACAGTGCCTTGACCACGATGTCGAACCGAACCATGTAACAAAGATACTGCTGCCATTCAAGAAAGAGGTGAGAGATGGGTAAAAAGAAATTAATTAATGCAATTCTTGCCTCATCGTACTGATAGAATGCATTCTAAGACCTGGATCAGCTAAATGTTACGCAATTTTATTTTTCTGACAGGAATGGTTTTCTCTACACCTTTAGGGTACCGCTGTAGAGGCAACGATTACAACAGAAATGCAGGTATTGAGGAGAATCGGCCTCGCGGGGGGTCATCAGAACGTGATCAGCCAGTGTGTGGTAGCCGACAGAGACGTTTATAAATGGTAAATCTGTGTATCTTTTAAACTTTTTGGTTCTGTTGTATCTGTATAGCCAGGATAACTACTCCTTGGCGTATATACGTAAGACACAAGCTTCACAGGCACGCGGCGCGCGGTAGCTGAGTGTCTGTATATTACACTTCAAACAAACGACCTGTTACACCTAGACTTTACACTGCTAACTTAAAAACATTTTAGGTATCTGGTGATGATGCTCAAGATAAAGCTAGAGCTAGCCTGGCATGCCTTCTAATTAACCGGCGTTTATGAAGTTTGGAGAGTCAATAAGGAACTTGAATGTAATGATCCTCATTATATCACCTTCCTGCTCCAGGGTTCTCCACACTGATCGTCATCACTACAATCTGAGGGAGAAGCTGACTGACCTGACATGTGAAGATCTCCTGACCATCAACTTAGACGTGATAAAGGCCTTAAACTTTCTGCATAGAAACGACATCGTCCTAGGCAGAATGTCAATGGATACTCTTCTGGTCTTAAAGGTGAGTTCAAGATGTAGAATGATGCGTAATTCCTGTCTTACAAGATTCACGTGATGGAAAGGTGGAAATTGCATATTTGATAAGTTATGTTTCTCTTTTTTGATTGTGTGTATACTACGTGGTCCAGAATTGTGGACAACCAACTTGTCTTAATCAATTGTTTTCTATCTTCTGCAGGAGCCACAGCTGATGGCCATCCTTGCTGATTTCTCCAATGCCAAGATCGTCGAAAATCAAAAGAACTGCAGAAAAGCGTTTGAAGCTGATTTCCAGGAATGGAAGAAACTAAAATGTGTTATTGAACGTTGCGCAACCTGCCATGCTCTACCAGTTGAAAGTCAAGATCAAAAAGGTTTCAGATCTTCACAGCTTTGACGTCAGTAGGACAGGAGGTCGTTTTAAAGGCAGCCAATGCAATTTCAGGGTGGTATTGGGTGCCTTTATACTACGTGTCCCACAACAAATTTACAACGATATGCCAATGACTATAAACGTCTAGAAGAAGGTGATAACACCGTAGTCCTTATTTGAGAGGGCAAGCTTAGCACGTCTCTGAGCATACTTTTCAAGTCGTTAAAGATGTCAGTTTACGTTATCACTCATGCAGCATTGCCATTGCATAGATGAAGATATGCCACACGACTAATCAATGATTCACTCCTAAGTTGTCAGTATCAAGTGTGTGATTACTCGACTAAAGACATTCACAATCATTCGTGATAAACTACCGTATCCGTGAAACAGCACGGATAATGGATATGGTGCAACAATGTCATCAATGCTTCCATGTTATAGCATGCAGAAGAATGATGTAGTCCACGAAATGCTTGAGGACAAAACTGTTGCAGGGAGCTGCGTGGACTGTCCAGTTCATCAATCAATAAACGGATGGTTAATGAGTTATCTGATGGTGATTCACAGTGTTTCGGCTGAGTGGCTGTAGGGTACTCCACACTCGTGATTCTTCATCTCATCATTGTGACAATGATGCAAATACGGTAAATCTTGATGCCTGCAGTTCACCAACATGTCGCAAGATGTCAGGCTGTACGTACTAGTTACTGTATTTCTGATGTCATGGAAATTATGAACCCCCTATCTTCAAGAGAAATCGCTGCTCGGAAAAGAATATATCTAGTTGCTTCATTATCTTTGCCTAGATGTTTTTGGTGGCGTTTGTGTGGATGTTAGCTATAGGATGTTCTCCGAACTCCAGCCGACCAAGGTTGGGCTAAAGTTCGGGAGCATTCTGACCTGTTTGACTTACATATTATTTGATTACAAATAAACATGTACGTTTATCTCTGTGCTGCCCGCAAGGTATTTGCTAATACTGATACCAAGTGTTTAGTTAGCATTTAGCGTCAACACAGATGGGGTTTTCCCAGACCTCAGAAACACCTACCTGAAGCATTTGGGGACCTATAGATTAATTATAGATCAGTTAGTTAGTATCGAAGCAAAGGTTAAGGCCTCAACGTATTTTTTATGTATTTTTATCATACTTTCTTTTTTGTACTGGTATCTTTCTTCGCCGGCCAAATGCCTGGCCAATTTGTGGGGTCGTGTGGCGAAACGGTAGAGTGCTCGACTCGGAACCAAGAGATCTCGGGTTCGAGTCCTGACATGCCACCGATCTTGTGCCCTTGGGAAAGGCACTTCACACGACTTTCCTTACTTAACTCAAGTGTTGTACTTATCCTCTGCGTTGGTAGCGGCATAACATAAGTGGAAAAAAATTGAGTGTGTCGTCACCATGTCTAGTCATGAAATATTGGAATAAAATAAATGCCCGGCAAATTTGATACTGTATTTGCAGCAACCAAGCAAAAGGTATGCTCAGTTATTCGCCATTTTGTTGTTGATCCAGCCGAGGAAGTTGTAGACCCTGGTGTAGAGAGTGGGGGTGTAGTTGGCGCCACACGGGTTCTCTCCCCAGCTGACCACACCGGTCACCTCCCATCTGGACTGGTCAGCGGATGGACAGGCCAGAGGACCGCCGGAATCCCCCTGTAAAACCAACATGTAGTAACACACCTTAAACATTTGGCTTAAAAACATAAATTCTTAGTTCCTGAAATTCCCTAACAATTTCCTAAAAGTCCATAAAAATTTCCTAAAAATGCCCTAAAATGTCCTGAAATTTCCTTTAAAAATTCCTTTTAAGAATTACAAAAATTTCCTATCATTTCCAGAAAAAATTCTAGAATTAATAATATTTCCTTCGAACAATAAACTTAAACTTGGACTAAAATTGTTTGTATTTTTGAGGTCGAATTTGTAACGTAACTGTACTACTATGCCATTCTGTTTTTTTGCGCAGTTAAAACATAGTCACTGACTGGCATGGAAATGGCCTTGATGAAGTGACTTACCACACAGGAGTCTCCTCCCTGTGACAGAGAGTCATAACCGGCGCAGACCATGTTAGAGGAGTCATAGTAGCCCTGCCATGCAGCGCTGCAGTAGCTGTTGGTCTTAATCGGTACCCGGGCTTGCTTCAATGACGATGCCATCACCTCCGTACCTGATGGAAGGGAATTGTGAAGTAGACTTATGGATACACAAGAAAATTGTTACCCAAGCAAATGGATAGATTTTGACGTTTCAAGAAACATCCACTACTTCTCATGAGTGACTAACGGAATCTGTGGTTGAACAGGTATTTATTCCAAAGCTGTGGATTTATATAAAGTATATATATAGTAGCTATAGAGTGGATCCATTCCTTATTTTCTTAAGAGAGAGAGAGAGAAAGAGAGGAAAGAGAGCATAAAGGTGCTGCCTCCTTCCTTCTTCAAGGGCTTCTTCACACAAACGCACACACACAGACACGCACACACACATACACACACACACGCACACAGACACGCACACACATACACTCATACACACCCAACACACACACACACACACACACACACACACACACACACACACACACACACACACACACACTCACACTCACTCACTCTCACACACTACAAAGCAACACTACTCCACCTTGAGAATTGTATCCCACTGCGCCCCAGCCGGTGACGTAGCAGTAGGTGTTGTCAGGTGTCATGCTGGTGGGTAGGCAGATGGAGGTGACCTTCTGTGACATGGTGACGGGCCGGTCTAACTTCAGCAGGGCGATGTCGTTATACGGGTGCGGCGTGTGGCGGTACTGCTCGTGCTTGATGACCCTGGCCACGCTCCGCTCCTGTTCGGCACCCCCGTTCACCTGGTGAAGACCCAGCTTGATCTTCCAGTAGGAGGGAGACGAGTACCTGGGGACGTAAAGGTAAAGCCCATTCAGGACCTTTCTAATCTCCAAGCATTGAGTGGCGAAATGTTAACTGTCTGGCCAATGGATACAACCTGGCCAATTTGATCCTGTCTATGCAACCACCGAAAGATTTGCTTGGAGATTAGACCTTCCCCCGAACACCATCCAAGCAAGGTTGGCTGGACTTCGGGAGCAGTCTGACCAGATGTAGGCCATGCCACCTTTCGATACAAATAGAATCAAATTTGATCTCAAGTTGAGTCAAATCAACTGCCAACCACGCCCCGACTACTCCTGACTCTTACTCTGGGACAGACTGAAGCCAACCATATCCATTACAACTTGACCTAAGGGCCTAATGGAAACACAGACACACACACGGACACATCGACAGACGTGCCAAAAACAATACCTTCATTCTTCATGGAGGTAGATATTTCCTCTGAACATATCCAGTTGTTAGCACTTTCTCGTGTATACAATGCGCCGCTGATGTAGACGTGATTAGGGACTTTCTCTGGACAAGATTGAACCCAACCATATCCATTACAACCTATTAATCTAAGGGCCATGCGGAAACACAGACACACATACGAACACACCCACCAAATACCTCCATTTTCATTTTACATATCCCGTTCGCACTTACTCATGTACACAGTGTGCCGCTGTGAGGACCCATTGGTCTGAGATGAGTGACCCGCCGCAGAAGTGGATGCCGTTGGCCCTTACCAGGCGTAGACTGACCTGCCAGGGCCAGGAGTTGGCGGTAGCCTGCGCTCCCCCTAAGATCTTACCGCTGGAGGACGGGGAGATGGCCTGCTGTCCGCACTGGCCGGACGAGCCGGTTGTACCCGTACCGGTACCGGTGCCTGTTCCAGTGCCAGTGTCACCTTATAGGTAATACAACATGCAATGGTGTTACGTGTATCACAAAGGTCATGCAGTCCTTTTACGTTTTTATCACGGTCAGTGGTTATTGTACTAAATACCCTTGTTACACATTCACGGATAAGGCCTCCCGAACACTGGCTAGCCGAACGCCACGGAACTTGTTAGGAGTAGGTCTGAACGAATTCGGCAGGTGTTCGTCGACGTCGGCTTTTATTCTGCCGAATGTTTCACATTGTTTAAAATATTCTGGTGTTGGTCAGGAGGCTCGTCACGCTCGCATCAGTTTTGGAGTTCCCAGAGTATATATATATATATATATATATATATATATATATATATATATATATATATATATATATATATATATATATATATATATATATATATATATATATATATATATATATATATATAT
>NW_017803157.1:1297762-1310085 GCF_001625305.1 Branchiostoma belcheri | reverse complement strand
TATATAAAATCCAACATAACTTTACGTACTGCAGCTGAGCTCGTCAGCGAAGTTGGGGCAGTGGTAGTACTGTCCGTCACACCACTGGCTGGGCTGTACAAAGTTGCCGTCCCCACACGCCACTGTCTGTTGTGAGCCTGACATCAGAAGTAAATATTAGCTTCAGCAACTTTCCAAACAGAACAACAGGCCACCGTCCGGTATCATTCTTACACGTGTGACGATTCAAACTCTATTACAGCTGGCAAATGTTTCTGTCTCAAGGACCCACGTAGAATTTGATATTGCCTTCTACCCAGTCTTCTTAATCAGTCTTTGCGGTTAGAAATACGTTTCTGGTCACTGAATTGGCAAATCTCACTCACTCACTCAGGACCGCATGCTCCGGGGAGCGTAGCGCCTTTCCAAGTTGACTTCCAGCCAGTTCTGTCCTGCGCCCTCAGCCAGGCTGTAGCTGTATCAAGGCCCACTGTGCTGAGGTCTGCATTCAGCTGGTCTCCCCACCTGCGTCTGGGTCTGCCTCTGGGTCTGGACCAGCCTGCAGGCGTGGCTGCCCTCAGTAGACTGGCAGCTTCCAGGGGTGGCTCGGCTCTGGCTAAGTGACCAAAGAGTCGCAGGCGGGCCTGTCTGATCTTGTGGGAGACGGGCGGCTGACCAGAATTGGCAAATGGACTGTTCTTTATCAAACTTTTCAACGTAGCACTCTCCAGTAAGTATCAAGTGCTTTAATACCGCAATGTAGTAGTCCCGTACGTGCGATACGCTGCTTTAAATAAGATCACAGTTATACAAGATTCACAAGATTAATCTAGAAACGTAACATTTGCAAAGCAAATGCATGATGTTTACCTTCGCATATGGTCTGCCCTGTTAATTCATAGTCAAACACATTCATATTATATGATTACAGCACTCTAAATCTCCCCCTGCTATAAAATTGCAACATGATGTAACCCAACACTAGTTACCATGGTGACAGACGTCTGGTTCAGGTCATTGGTCTCATTTGCTTGGAGAAGAAGAAGAAGAGGAAACAGAGCAAAAAAACAGTATGATTTCCTTCGGTAAACATAACAAGCATGCACGGACTTACTACAGCTGAGTTCATCGGCAAAGTTGGCGCAGTGATAGTACTGCCCGTCGCACCAGTAGTCAATGTGGATGAAAGTTCCGTCACCACAATGGACAAAGAGATCTAGGAGAGAGATATTGGATAAACGAACGAATTGATTCACAGTAAAGTCATTTGAAATTTTAAAGGCATCCAATGTAATTTCAAAACAAAAATATTCTGGATAAGGAAATCTGCCTTAGGCATAATACAACATACATGTATTACAACGCCTGGTAAACTAGCCATGCAATTATTTACTGACAACGTGGTCGTGATATAGCTGTACTCGCCCCATTGTCTCTTCTGTATACTTTCTGCATCTCTGATAGATACACAAAATCACAAAAAAACATCAGCAATTGTAGCATCATTTTCTCCTGCTTGCTTAAGCCCTTGTCACAAACAGGCGCCAGCCGAATGTTTACAACACTCGGTTGTGGTCTGAATGTGTGACGGGTTAAAGACATCGTTTCTCTTGTAATCCCAAATAAACCTTGGGACATATATTAAATTTGGGTTAAGACGCCACGTGAAACTTATATACAATATTACTGTTATAATACTTAGGAAATTCTTAAATGAAAATTAGAAAAACAAAAATGCAAATACCTTTAGATTCTCTGTGCTGGACTTCCCCATAATGTACCACACCATATGTTTGTGGCGCGTGTGGCGCCCCTGCGCAAGCTGTTCCAATAAATACACTTTATGGTCAGGCATCCATAACATACACATGTTGTTGTAACGTTGTAACGTTCCTTCACAAAACCGCAGACAAAATAAAGAGCAAATCGGTCTTGAAGTAAAAGCTGTATTTCGCCGAAATCCCCCCCCCCATCCTTTTCGTAAGCAAGAGTGCTACCAACCACATAATACATATCTAGGTCTCATCATCATCTAGGTCTAGGAAATATGATTAAATGAAGAAGGATAAAGTACTGGGACAAAAACGATCAAATGGCGAGTAAAGCCGCGCCTTATGTTGCAGTAGACAAGAAATAAAAATGGCGTAACATTAAAAATATTTCAGTGGTGAGTGGTACGATGGGTATCAAACCTTTGAGCGACAGCAAAGTCACGAGAGACACAACAGCCCACATCCTGCTAATGTTACTGGACAGAATGGTAGGAAGAATCTACTCCGAGTTTAATTCTCTTCTATCCTTTTATGACATGATCGCTTCATATCAAACTTAGCCAACCACAGCTGTTCTTGCCTACGTCAACACACTCTAAGGCAAATATGTCTTATACGCCATGTAAACAGTGGAATGGGTTATCATTCTGTGTAAGCATTATGCTAGCATTTCAACCGGAAACATGTAACCGTACGAGTGAACACACACGTTATGCTTCGGGTAACTAATTCGGTCCTCATACTTTTAGATGCCCTGAACTAGCTGCTTATATTTCTAGTTTACCAGTAACTTCCAAACTTTCGCACACAACACATTTAGCACTAACCGCATTATACGCTCAGTAAGTCATTATTGTTCATTCAGGTTTTACATTTTCATATTAAAACGTCCTATTTGTTCTTATGTGGAAGATCTTTTTTTACCAGCCAAATGGGTAACAATGCCTGGCCAATTTGTGGGGTCGTGTGGTGAAACGGCAGAGTGCTCGACTCGGAACCAAGAGATCTCGGGTTCGAGTCCTGACATTCCATCGGTCTTAACTTGTGCCCTTGGGAAAGGCACTTCACACGACTTTCCTTACTTAACTCAAGTGCTGTACTTGTGGATCCTCTGCGTTGGTAGCGGCATAACATAAGTGGAAAAAAATTGAGTGTGTCGTCACCATGTCTAGTCATGAAATTTTGGAATAAAATAAATGCCTGGCCAACTTGATACTGTATTTTAAGCCATCAAGCAAAAGTTATGCTCAGTCATTCGCCATTTTGTTGTTGATCCAGCCGAGGAAGTTGTAGACCCTGGTGTAGAGGGTCGGGGTGTAGTTAGTGCCACACGGGTTCTCTCCCCAGCTCACCACACCGGTCACCTCCCATCTGGACTGGTCAGCGGATGGACAGGCCAGAGGACCGCCGGAATCCCCCTGTAAACCAACATGTATTAACACACCTTAAACATTTGGTTTGAACAAAAAAACAAAGCAGTTCATTAATATTCTTAGTTCCTAACATTAGTTCCTAAAATTCCATAACAATTTCCAAAAAGTTTCTACAAATTTCCTAAAATAGGCTACAAAATGTCTTAGATTTCCTGTAAAAATTCCAAACATTTCCTACTATTTTCCAAAACAATCCTAAAATTAATAAAACTTCCTTCGAACAATGAACTTAAACTTAGAGTAAAATAGTACGTCCGTACTTTTGAACTTGAGGTCGAAATCGTACGACAATGCCATTCTGTTTTTTGTGCAGTTACACATAAAACATAGTCTTTTGAGACAGACTGACAGAGAAAATGAAGGGTTAATAAAATGACTTACCACACAGGAGTCTCCTCCCTGTGACAGAGAGTCATAGCCGGCACAGACCATGTTAGAGGAGTCATAGTTGCCCTGCCATGCCGCGCTGCAGTAGCTGTTGGTCTTTATCGGTACCCGGGCTTGCTTCAATGACGACGCCATCACCTCCGTACCTGTATGGAAGGAAATTGTGGAATAAAAGAATATTGATACACAAGGAAACTGTTACCCAAGCAACTGGATAGATTTTGAAGCATCTACTACTTCTCATTAGTGGCTAACGGACTCTGTAGTTGAACAGGTATCCATCCCAAAGCTGTGGATTTATGTGTAGTATATATTAGAGTGCCGGATCCATTCCTTTATTATTTGCTGACGAGAAAAGAGTCCCTTGCAGCATAAAGGTGCTGCCTCCTTTCGTCTTCAAAGGCTTCTTCGCACGCACGCACGCACGCACACATACACAAAACACACGCATACACGCACACGCACACACACACACACACAAACAAACAAACAAACCACCTTGAGAGTCGTATCCCACGGCGCCCCAGCCGGTGACGTAGCAGTATGTGTTGTCAGGAGTCATGCTAGTCGGCAGGCAGATGGAGGTGACCTTCTGTGACATGGTGACGGGCCGGTCTAACTTCAGCAGGGCGATGTCGTTATACGGGTGCGGCGTGTGGCGGTACTGCTCGTGCTTGATCACCCTGACCACGCTCCTCTCCTGTTCAGCACTGCCGTCCACCTGGTGAAGACCCAGCTTGATCTTCCAGTTGGAGGGAGACGAGTACCTGGGGACGAAAAGGTGAAGGTAAACCCCTGTCACACATTCAGCACCTTCCCCGAACATCAATCAACCATCAGACGGAAGACGAAGAAGAGTTCTGACTTACGCGTGTATACAGTGTGCCGCTGTGAGGACCCATTGGTCAGAGATGAGTGACCCTCCGCAGAAGTGGATCCCATTGGCCAGGACCAGGCGTAGACTGACCTGCCAGGGCCAGGAGTTGGCGGTAGCCTGCGCGCCTTCCAGAATCTTACCGCTGGAGGACGGGGAGATGGCCTGCTGTCCGCACTGGCCGGACGAGCCTGTTGTACCCGTGCCGGTACCGGTGCCAGTACCAGTTCCAGTGTTGCCTTATGGGTAATATAATACGTCAAGTCAAAGTTTATTGCGCAACAATTGCATCGGGTACAATGTATGACAAATAACGCTTAGTAACTATAAACTATTTCTACTAGTACTTATGATTTTTTTCTCTGTCAATGGTTATTATACTAAAGCCAAACCTTTTTTGCCAAACTTATATCTATTCGCACGTTCGCATCAGTTTTGGGGTTCCCAGAGGATATACATATCAACATAAGTTTACGTACTGCAGCTGAGTTCGTCAGCGAAGTTGGGGCAGTGGTAGTACTGTCCGTCACACCACTGGCTGGGCTGTACGTAGTTGCCGTCCCCACACGCCACCATCTGACTTGTGTCTGACATCAGGAGTAAATATTAGCTTCAGCAACTTTCCAAACAGAACAACCGGCCACCGTCCGGTATCATACTAACACGTGTGACGATTTAAACTCTACGAAAGCTGGCAAATGTTTCTTTCTCAATGACCCACGTAGAATTTGATATTGCCTTTTACTCAGTCTTCTTGACCAGTCTTTGCGTTTATAAATTCGTTCCTGGTCACTGAATTAACAAATGGACTGTTATATCACTGTTATACCTTTCCATGTAGCAATCTTCTCACTCATGTAGTCCTGTATATCTCACACAGTACTTTTTTGTAACAATTTCTCTAAAGACCCCCATACAGTGCTTTTCAATAACAAGTACATGAATTACCAAAGAAAAACGGTCTAACTTAAACCAATACACGCTGCTTTAAATAAGATAGTTATACCAGATACCCAAGGTTAAACTAGAAACGTAACATTTGCAAAGCAAGTGCATGATGTTTACCTTCGCATATAGCCTGCTCTGTTAATTAATAGTCAAACACATTCATATAATATGGTTACAGCAGTCTAAACCCCTCCTGCTATAAAATTGCAACATGATGTAACCCAACACTAGTTACCATGGTGACAGACGTCTGGTTCAGGTCATTGGCCTTGTTTGTATGAAGAAGTAGAAGAAGAAGAGGAAACAGCAAATACAATATGTTCCCTTTGATATTAACATAACAAGCAAGGACTTACTACAGCTGAGTTCGTCGGCAAAGTTGGCGCAGTGATAGTACAGCCCGTCACACCAGTAGTCATAGTGGATGAAAGTTCCGTCACCACAAGGGACAAAGAGAGCTAGGAGACAAATACTGGATAAACGAACTAATTGATTCACAGTAAAGTCATTTGAAATTCCTAAATATATTAATGTACGAAATGCACTATATACTAGACTTTCAGATTCTTTCCCAGCATTCACCACAATGAACTTGGAAAGAAAATTTAAATACATATTGACTTGTGACAACCCCTACATGCTATACATAGGGATATATATTAAAGACTGTATGGATATCAGAAACGATTGTATAAGTTGATACCTATCTCATACTAGCCACCCACTTTTGTATTAGATTAGCCTTATGAAAATGTAGTTGACATGTACTTACTTACGTTAGTAGATGCCATACTTTGTACACTGTACAATTGTTGCGCAATAAAGTTATTATTTGAAATTTTAAAGGCATCCAAATGTAAAATTTCAAAACAGAAAATATAGTTGATGAGGAATTCTGTCTGAAGCATAATACAAATCGCCACGCAATGGTAAACTGGCCATGCAATAGTTATTTATTGACAAAGTGATTGTGATGTAGGCTGTACTCACCCCACTGTGTCTTCTGTATATTCTGCAGATGCATCTCTTCTAGATGCGAAAAAAGACAATAAGACACATCAGCAATTGTAGCATCATTTCCTTCCGCTAGCTTGCTTAAAGCCCCTGTCACGCACAGGCGAATATGGCCTCCCGAACACTGCCGAAATCCCCCCAACTATGGTCAGGAGTAGGTCGGGGGCAAGGTCGGCTGTTGGTCTGCCAGGTTGGCTACAGTTCCTCTGCGTCATCCGAATGTTTTAACATGTTTAAAACACTCGGGTGTGGTTCCGAATGTGTGCCAGGGGATTGAGACATGTTCCTGTGGTAATTCCAAATAAACCGTGGGTCATGTACTAAATTTGGGTTAAAACGCCTCGCGAAACATAAAATATTACTGTCATAATACTTAGGAAATTCTTAAATCAAAATTAGAAAAAAAAACATGCAAATACCTTTAGGTTCCCTGTGCTGGACCTCCCCATAATGTACCACACCATATGTTGGTGGCGCGTGTGGCGCCCCAGAGCAGGCTGTTCCAATAAATAGACTTTATGGTCAGACATTCATAACATACACATGTTGTTGTAACGTTGTAATGGTCCTTCAAAAAACCGCAGAAAAAATAAAGAGCAAATCGGTCTTGAAGTACAGGCTGTATTGCGCCAAAATGTTCCTTACCCCCCCCCCCGACCCTTTCCGTAAAACAAGAGTGCTACCAACCACATAATACATAATACTAGGAATCAAAATGAAAGAAACAACGGTAAAAATTCTGGAACAAAAACGATCAAAGGACGAGTATAGTCGCACCATAAGTTGCAGTAGACAATAAATAGAAATGACATGTTAAAATGTTTTAGTCGTACAATGGGTATCAAACCTTGAAGCGACAGCAAAGACACGAGAGACACAACAGCCCACACCATCGTGCTAATGTTGCTGGACAGAATGGTAGGTAGAATCTGCTTCAAGTTTAATTTTTGCAATCCTTTTATGACAACATTTCATATAAAGCTTAGCCAACCACAGCTGTTCTTGCGCCGGTAGATCAGTGTGTACGTCATTTCACTCTAAGGCAAATATGTGTTATACGACATGTAAACAGTGGAATGGGTTATCATTCTGTGTAAGCATTATGCTAGCATTTCAACCGGAAACATGTAACCGTACGGGTGAACACACACGTTATACCTCGAGTAACTAAATCGGTAGTCATACTTTAGACGCCCTGTAATAGTTGCTTGCATGTCTAGTTTATTCACGGTAACTTCAAAACTATCTCACACAACACATTTAGCACTAGCCGCGTTACACACTCAGTAAGTCAATATTGTTCATTCAGGTTTGACATTTTCATATTAAAACGCCCTATTTCTTCTTATATTGAAGACTTTGTGACCATATATAAATTTTAATGTTTTAAGTTCAAACTAAAAGTATCACCTCAAGAAGGGACTCCATTATTCAAACTACTATATATAAACTGGCAACTTCCTTGGGGACCCTACTTTTCAAAAGAGGAAGTCTAATGTAGAATGTGAAATTCTCCCTGGCGATTTTTTAAAAAGATGTTAACGTTATAACGCGGATCGGTAATAAACAGGGCTCTATATCTCTCTTACTTTGCTTTGAATACCGTACAGCATACAACATCAAGAGATATCAAGAGAAGAGAGAGACGAGACATTCCGGAGAAGCAAGCAGTTCTGTAATGATTACACTGATTTCCGTCTCGTAATTATAAAAGATTGTCGCCTTTTGAAACGGTCGATGCCATATTGCAGAACGGCTGAAGTGTATCAGCACGGTCCATTCACACCGTGCATGTTAGGGTTTTAGATCTACGCTTTTTGACCCGAGTTTGAATCCGAAATATTTTCACTAATACATTTTTTTATGATCCTCCCTTACATTTGCATTTAGAATGTTGCATTTTATAGTATGTATTACGTTTTGTACGTTTTTGGACCTCAACAAAAGTTATGCCATGATACACTGAGATATGGCATCGACCAGTCAGCGATATGGCATCGAAAGGCGACGACCGTTCTGAAAGGCGACGACCGTTTACGAGACGGAGATTTGCAGCGCCTACACGGACGACTCAGACATGATGATAGGGTCGTCCACTTCGTCTATCGTAGCGAAAATGCTGGAATCCGGCCGCTGGTCCACGAAGCCCCGTCTGTTTCTCCGGAATGACCTCGTCCGCGAGATGGACTGGGTCTTGCTCTTCCTCGCGTCCGGGTCGTCGAAGCCGCACCTCTCCGTGAACGCGTTCCCAAACGTGCCGTTCTTGTTGAAGAGGCGGTACACCTGTAAGAAACAGAGGCGAGCAGTAGAAACAGATAAAAAAAACCTGGTCCCGAAACAGTAGAAGAAACAGCAGTAGAAACAGACAAAACCCTTCTGGTCCCTGGCCGGGTTCGAACCCACGACCTCCCCAGACCGGGCACCAGTTCAGACGCTCTAACCACTCCGCTAAAAGGTCTAGACCAATCGGCCGGGTCTGTCAGAAACAGGAGAAGCGAGTAGAAACAGATAAAAACCCTTCTGGTCCCGGGCCGGGGTTCGAACCCACGACGTCCCGGGCACCAGCTTCATAACCAGACGCTCTAACCGCTCGGCCGAAAAGGTCTAGACCCATCGGCCGGGTCGGTTGATAGCGCCTATAAACCCCCACTGTTACAGACCTGCAGCCACTTGTCCAGCTCAGGGTAGCTCTTGCGCACACGTGGTTGGGTGAGCAGGTGAGAAGCGCCCCACTGCGGCCGCGCCTGGTACTTTTCCAGAAGGAGCTCGTCGATGACCTTGTGAAACTGAGCCGCCCCGTACTCGCCTGGAAGGAACGGCACCTGGAAGTGACATGCAAGATGAAAGACTTGACAATACAAGGAAGATCATTTGCCTAAACTATAGCTTAAATTCTATCATGAAATATATCATAATAGTGTTCAAATAAAGCTTCACATTGTACTAAGAGTGCTGTTTACGTATCAGAACTATACCGGTACCCTTGGTGATACTAAATCTTCAATATATAATATATATATGTATACTCCCCGTATGTACCTCGATGCAGCCGTAGTGACTAACGGACTCCTCCGCCACACGACTCTGGCAGGTCGGGCTGAGGTAAAAGTCGTCTGCCTCCAGTACCCGGCATGCAATGGGCAGCAGGGAGAAGTGCTGACACTTGGTCCCGTACGTCACCGCCATGCTGATGACGTCAGCAACCGCCGCCTCGAGTTCGTCCAGGGCCACGAACCATTCCATGGTGACCACACTGGTGAGAACAGGGTCATAAAGGATATACATCAATGATCATGTGATGGCGACTAAGATATCTGTAGTGTATCCCAGCCAAAGTCGGGAGCAATCTTAACAGATTTAGGTCACGCCTATGCCTTTCTATACTAATGGAACGGAATTTGACTTAAATTTGAGTCAAATTTGATTTCCGAACACTGCTGACCTACTCCCGGACACCAGTCAAACCTACTGTCCGCATCTGAATTCGGCTGGGACAGCCGAACAGTAGCCAACACTAGCCAACCATAGCCGACCTTGCTCCCGACCTACTCCCGACCTGCTTCCGACCTACTCCCAACCATGGTTGGGGGAGTTCGGTTGGTATTAGGGAGGCCAAATTCTGACAGTTGGAAAGAGCATCACATTATGTATACGTAATGCATAAAACAAGTACTAATATGTTCTAGTAAAACGTGAAGAAGCTTACTTGACATCCGGGGCGAGCTGTAAGACTTTATGCCACTGATGCACGTAGCTGCTACGGTGGGACAGCATCCGGAGGCCGTTTTTGGTAACCATGGGAACCTGACGCGCACAGCAGGAGGTTCCACACAGCAGGGCGGTGGCCATGCAGTCGTTCTGGGGAGAGCAGAGCTTGTTACGAGTTAGTAGGTCATCCCTAAATATAGCCTAGTCTAAGGTTGTCAGGTGTATTAAATTTTGTAGGAAAGCGTCCATAACCTCCTGACCAACCCCCGAATGTTTGAAACATTTTAAAACATTCGCCTGGCGCAGCCGACTAGTAATAGCCTGGGTGCCATCCAGTTTGTAACGGCAACCCTGACAAAACTGACAGCAAAGTCCAGAGTGACCGTTTTGAGGCCGTTCATGGACTTAGCCGTCTTTTGTTTTTGTTTTCGTTTTTACCCGGACAGTCTATCCAAGAGAGGTTTTGGGGGTTACAGTTACAAATTGGATAGCACCCAAACTAGAATAGTAGCCAACCTCGCCTAACACCAGCCGACCTTGCTCTCAACCTACTCCTAACCACGGTTGGAGGCGTTTGGTCGGCTAGAGCTCGGGGGGCCAAATTTCTAAATGCGTGACATGCGTTATAATTAGTGTTACCTGTAAGATGCGGCAGCCAAGCAGTCCTCTGCTCCCGGGGCAGCACGGGCAGCAGTTGTGCCTGGCCGGCGGGTCTCCAGTCCTCTTCCCGCCGAAGTAGACCCCGTGGATGACGGCGTACCCTGGCTCGACCTGGCCGCGCGACGGGTCAGGGATCGGGTGCAGGACGAACGTGCTGAACTCGTGGTCCAGCGTGTACATGTCCACGAACCCGGAGGGGAACGCGAAGCAGCCCGACAGACGCTCGCCCGGCCACGAGATCTCCACAGGCGTGCGGAACTCTTCGATGTTGAACGTAGGCTCGCACCTTTGTGGAAATAGTGTGGAAAACACAGTGTTAGAATTTCTGTGGAAATAGTGTGGAGAACACAGTGTTAGAATTTCTGCGGAAATAGTGTGGAGAACAATGTTTTAGACTCCTATCACCATATATGTGTTTGAGTAAGAATTAACTGAGTAGACCATATGCGAAGGTAAACATTATGCGTTTGCTTTGCAAATGTTACCTTTCTTCTATTGATTTTATTCGTGTACTTGCTATGTCATTGGAAATAAAATATCTATTCCAACATGTAATCACAAGACGTAGTGACGGCACACTTAAGTTTTTTCAACTTATCTAAATGCCGTTAGCAACACGGGGGACAATACAATACTCATTTTCACCTGAGCGAAGTTAGGAAAGTTGTGTCAAGTGCCTTTCCCAACGGCACAAGATCGGCGGCATGTCAGGACTCGAACCCGGGACCTTTTGGTTCCGAGTTGAGCACTCTAACGCTACGCCACACGACCCCAAATAAAATCTGAAACTGAATCTCACCGGATGGTTAGGGAGTAGATGACCCCGAGTGACCCCAGCCCCAGGGCGGCGGCCCGGAACACCTCCGTACTGAGGATGACGATCGGGTCGCTCCGGACGTTCGCAGTCCGGATTTTGTCGCGCACGTCGTCGAACGGAACGTCGATCTCCTGACTGGCGATGTTGGACCGGCGAATCTTCACCTGGATCCCGCCCTCGATTATCATGTGTAACTCCACTACAGAGTCCGCCTGGGGAAACAACAGCATTGTGACAATTTGAATATGAACTTGAACTTGGAAATGTTGGAATATGAAATTGGAAACGTTGAGACGTTTCAGGTAGCATCCAGTACCTTTCGTCAGTGACATTAAAGACTTGCAGGAGAAAGGCAGGTTTATAATCATATCATACCAAGATCTTGTTGGCATATCCGGAGCCATGTCCGCCAGTGCTGACCAGCCCGCCCAGCGTGTGCCCGGCGAAGTTGCCGTAAGCAGGCACGGCCAGACCGTACACGTGCTGGAGCTCACGGGCGAAGTCCTCCGCTAACATCCCCGCCTCCACCACCACGTGATGCACGTCTGTCTGCGGGCTGTGCCGCACCAGGATACGGTCTAAGGTCGTCATGTCTGAGGGGAGGGGGGATTTTAGTCTTATGACACTACCTATCTTATATAAAGAGTGTTGTTAAGGATAAGGAGGCTAAGGACTAAATAAAAAGGCACAAGAACACATTCAGTTGAAACGCACCTCTCCAAGCAGAGGTT
>NW_017803157.1:1295029-1296280 GCF_001625305.1 Branchiostoma belcheri | reverse complement strand
TCACTGGAATTTGAAGTACTAGTATATAACAGAACACTACACACAGGCAGTAGATAGTCTCCACCAGACTCCTTTGCAGGCTGAAAAATAGTAGAAATCGGCCTAAAAAAGAATGTAGTTGGCCAGGGGAGTTAGCCGGACATAGAGGGTCCAGTTTGCTTCCTGGACCCTCTCTCAGTCTCTGTCCGGCTAACTCTCCTGGCCAACTACATTCTTTTTTAGGCCGATTTCTATTTTTTTCAGCCTGCAAAGGAGTCTGGTGGAGACTAGGCAGTAGACTTGTCTAACTACAGCTGGTGCGCTCGTGTGATCTAGCCTGGGGCCATGTCAGACGGCCGCTTGTGTTACGGACCAATGAACGCTGAACGTGACGGTCACAGCTGCAGGTGGCGTCTCTCTTTATGATTCTCACTTCACACAGTTCGCACCGTGAAATACACGTACCCAGGAGCCACCCGCAAAAAAGGGGAAACGTACCACGGGTACAAATCCACCACGGGTCGTGACGGAGAAGACAGGTGCCGTGTTCCGGGGAAATTCCCCGGGCTCTTTTTGAAAGACACAATGCAAAAAAGGGTCTTGTTTGCTACGTATCAGCGCATTGAAGGAACTATTATAATCAAAATATCAAATACAATAAATCAGCAAGTTTCGTCTAGTCCACATTTTCAGAGCGTATAACACAAAAAAATGGAATATGATTAATGAATTTCCCTAGTGGCTGTTCAAACGGCCGTGTGAACCATATGTCTGACTGTGGCGGCAGATGGCACCTATCACCTTTTGTTAGCTCAGTCCCCCAGGTAGCCTGGATATACTGAGAGCGCTTTTTGGGTGGGAAATAGGATACTTTGGGATACTAGTTGCAAATTGTGCATTAACAGCCACAAATAAGCGGGCACCGGGGTGCTATTGTCGTCAAGGGTCACTGTCAAAAATGAAGTCCAAACAAGATTTGTTTGGATTTCTAGTGCATCATATGGTTGGCTATCTTCATATATATATTGATACACGTACGAGCTGTTGGCAGTTTTCAGAGAATAGGATACTTTGACATAGTAATTGCAAATTTTGCATTAAAAGCTCCAAATTATCAGGCACCTGGGTGCTATTGTAGTCGATAGTTATGGTCAAAGTAAAATCGAAAGAAACATGAAGATAAAGGTACGTATTGTTCAAAAAACGCATACACACACACACACACACACACACACACACACACACACACACACACACACACACACACACTAC
>NW_017803157.1:1268500-1293921 GCF_001625305.1 Branchiostoma belcheri | reverse complement strand
TCTATACTAACATATTCACGGTACAATAAAATCAAAGTGATAAAAGTAGATAAAGAAATCCATACCTTCTACGTTGCACTTGATCCTTAGTTTGAGGAGCTGCTGTGATAACCTGGAATCCAGACTGTAGCCGGGGCCTACGCCGGGTGTCCCTGTTTTGTCGGGCTGGAGTAGAAGCCTACAGTGCCGAGGAAACCTAACCTACAGGCCTGGAAAAGACTAGCCTGGGTACCAAACCTTTGGTCGGCTTGGGGGTGATTTTACTACCCTGGCTTTTACTAAGCACACGCGAGCTATACCCACGGACCTATCTCCAGCTGGTTTCCCTTATCCGCTGGCTCCCTGTATTACGCCGAGTCTAGATCTTCTATTGCGCGCCGACCCAAAGACTGGAGAACAGGTTATACCTGTGTAGGCTGACGGAGTATGGGCGGCAGATGGTCAGCCGTCAACTGGGTGTCGCTTCGGGAAGAGTTGATCAGATTACAGAGTGGGGGACGTTATCAGTGATAACACACCGCTTTCACATGTCTGTCAACCGTGGGGTTATCCTTCCCAAAGGAGCAGGGGTCGGCAAAACCGTCAAAGTGCTTTTTATGAAGGATCTATGATATGGCTTTATCAAAGGGGCATTGTGTAACATTTTCGCAACATACCTGTGCACTTTTATCACATTTCTGACATATATTGTTGGCGCTAAAATAGGCTATTTTTTTCTTAAAGGCGACGTGAACCCTGTGCATGCATTCATAGTGCATGGGTATAGCTCTATGACGGAAGCATTATTTTCTTTATGTTAGGTGAACAAAATGTGTCGCAGAGTTGCATTTAACGCCTAGCTCCATAGAGGCGACTAGTTAAGCCCATTATCTCTGGTTCATGTTACAGGTTCATTTCAGTACTCAGGGACTGAACAATGTTTGGCGAGAAAGAAACAGAAACGAAATGCATCTCTTATTATAAACATTTTATTTACAACAATATTAAAACAATTAACGGGCGGAGAAGCGAGGAACGGTTTACCTACGATTTAACCAATCAAACGGCCACGGAGACCATGAAAAAGCTGCGCTCTAGACTTATTTACTTTTCCTGTGTTTGGTTGCTTACTATACGGAGGAAATTCAAGTAACATTTTATTCCATTGTCCAGTGAGGAATACGTTGTACTTACACGGTACTTACATACAACAGATAAAACATCAACTGATCGTACGCTATATGTATTTTTTACAAAGTGATTCGTACATTGTGTTTTACAAAACCAAATAGAATGCACAGAATAGCCAAATCACGTAGTTGCAACTTTCTCCTGCAATTTTGATTACAAGATACAGGAGTTTTCTTTTACACAACCAACACGTTTCGGTGTCTATCAGACAGAGGCTACATTTAGCGGCGAGAAGCAGAACTCCAGTCAGAAGTTCTGAGGAAGTGTCTGATAGACACCGAAACGTCAGCAAGGTAACTATCTTGGTTGTGTAAAATAAAACTCCTGTATCCTATACTTTGCCAATCTGATGAAACTATTTTCGAAAATTTTGATTATAGTAACAAACTTATGTGTGAAACTACTGACAACCACATTCATCCACTATCATGTCTTCGTGGTGTCTGAGGACGACCTCTCCGTGCTCAAGATACAGCATGCTTAAGGCCTTTAACTTAGTGGGAATACAGCAGGGCATGGGCGCCTTCCCCGGCTTGTGCAAGTTCAGTATGCTGGTCATGACTGCGTGGTTAGTGGGGTGGTAGAGCTGGTCTACTGGCGTCGGGCACACGCCTTCGCAGCGAAACGCGTTGAACCTCTTGGGATAGATTATCCACGTGCCCCAGCCGATGTGGTCAAAATCCACCCAGAACTCGACTTTCTTGCACGGGGTGTCGTCTTGTTTATCAGAAGAACTGTCTGTAGTTGTTTTTCCCTTCTTTGATTTCTTCTGTCGTCTCCTGTTGGAGCGCGCGATGCGAGTTTCCGTTTGGTGGTCGTGTCTGACCGGATGTTCTGCGCGCTTGGCCTTCTGGGAATCTCGAAGTAGGTCTGCCTTTTGGTTCTGAGAGAACATCACCAGACTCACGTCTTCGGACAGTTTGATCTCGACTCTTCTTTTCTGCCGAGATTCTGAGTTGGGTTCGTCCGCGTAGGATTCCGGATTCTCGTCTTCCGGATCGTAAAATTCCGTTTCCGTTTCGTCGGAATCCGGAATTTGAACCGGGGACATGTTCTTTACCAGCATGAGCCAATCGGAAGCGTCGGTGCTCAGGTCCCGGGGACGTCGTCTCTCCGGTTTGGATGTGATCTGGATCTCAATGGTGTCAGCTGACACGTTCTGCCGCACCCATCTATGGGGATGGAAACATAAAAATACGTTAAAAGCATCCAATGCAATTTCAGGGTTGCAAAGCGAAAAATGTTCTCGATGAGGTAATCTGTCTGAGATTGACATTTAGTGCCATTTCATTGAAATTCACACTTGAAATCGTCTTGATATAGTTTTTTTTCTTAAAGATCTAAGATTGGGAAAGGCTGGTCAACATGCAATAGTTTATTTACGAATTTAGCTTTAAATATAGCTAACCTTGACAGTTTCTTCGTTAAGTCCACCACTCTCCACCCGTCCACGGTCAAATCCTCTTGGATCTGCTTGAAGTTGGCGATTCTGTGTTTAACTGTGCACGTGGCGCCTTCCTTCTTCTTCTAAAAGGATAGAAATAACACAAAGCGGCTCTATTAGTGCTATGAAATATACAGCGTATTGAATAAAGTCGAAGTGCATGTGAGAG
The DNA here is from genome assembly GCF_001625305.1 of Branchiostoma belcheri. Taxonomy (NCBI): domain Eukaryota; kingdom Metazoa; phylum Chordata; class Leptocardii; order Amphioxiformes; family Branchiostomatidae; genus Branchiostoma; species Branchiostoma belcheri. Next base: position 1,291,138 of record NW_017803157.1, on the reverse strand, counting down.
ACTAGTTTTGGTGATGATTTCAACTTCAGATGCTTTAAGGGTGAAACTACACACGTTTCTCTTCTGCAACACAAATCATACTGATGGCCTGCCTCCTTTGCTGTCTGCAGACAGCACCTGCAAATCTTACGTGTTACGCTGAACGGCGCTTCAAATTAGATCTAATTTGAAGCGCCGTTCAGCGGAACACGTCAGATTTGCAGGTGCCAGTTGACAGGAGATTATAAACCTATATGCTAGTATCAATAACTTGTCACACCAAAACATCTAACTCCGTGTGGTTTTCACGGCATACCGGTGTAGTACATTAGAACCCGCTAGGATGCGATTAAAAATTACAAACCATTAACACATAATATTCTTGACATGTATACTGATCGAAATACTTATCATTATAAAGAAATCGACCTTACACGAACCTTGCACTTTTTCTCCTCGTGACTGAAAACTCGGACGGAGAGTCGGCGTGGAGGCGAGAAGTTGGGTCCGCGCATGCGCAGCTCGGCCAGCCGGATGTCCATGTCAGGAGAGATGTTGGAGGTGTCGAACACGTAGCTGAATTTTCTGCTACCTTTCTGCTTGGCATCTGTATAAGGATCGAAGGTCCATATTTGGTAAGACCATTCAACAATACAAAATCATGGCGATAGCACTCGTGCCATTTGCCATAGAATGCTTTGGTATGACATCGTCAATCAATGCATTTTAGTTGAAACGACAGCAGAAAAACACAACTGATATATGGAATTAAAAAAAAAAAATTTAAAGGATAATATTAGGTACCAAGATACAAGTAAGGCCACACTGACTTAATTTTAATGATGACATACATTAAGACCCCGAACTATAGCTTGTGTGCAGCGAGGAATAGAAAAAATCCAGCAAAAAATGCTGCTAAACCACAGGAATATACAAAGCTGGCAGTAACTACTCTCCAAGCACAGGTTTGTGCTTATTTTTGGCGTGTTTTTAAGTATTTTATCGGGCTTTCTTTTTGGTAAAAAAAAGATATCAGAGCGTAAAAAGAAAACCGGATTAAAAATCCTAAAACACACCAAAAGCCACCAAAGCCCAAACCTCTGCTTGGAGATAAGTTTTTTACCTTCCTGGACTGCCTGGTGTGAATGAGTCATTATGGGCGGATACAACGGATTAAAAACGCCCCCAGCGGAGGGATGGAGATCACGATTAGTCATTATCACTGTTCTGCTAATTAATCCTTTACACCCATTGTGAAACTCCGCATTGCGTTAAATGTGACATGGGGGGAAATAACGTGTACTAGTATCACAAATTGTGTTATGGCAAGAAGTAAGGTTGTTGCACAAAAATATGAATGATGTTGGTGGTTGTCATCTGAATTCAGATTCCTTCGATGGTTTTGTGTTTAATGAAAGAGTTAGTCGCACAAAGAGTTGTTATTATGTATATTTACCAACTGATAAATTATTTCTGTCAACAATCTGTCCGTATTTTGAAGGAAACATCGTAAGATCTTGAAGAATTAAAAGAACGTTTCCATTTCGGACGACGAGTACTAGTGTTTGAATATATGGTGTAGAGACTTGTACTATTGGATGAAAGATTGCAAGTCAGATCATGAATACGCTGCATAATCTACATGAATGATGAAAACGTTGTCGTCGAGTTTTTGCAAACAGTGTGAAGGGCCGTTTGCTTCACGCTGTAACAGAAGAGGATCGGTGTGAAAAAGAACCTTATCTGATCCGATAGACTGATACGCTTGGTGTGGGATGTGTATTCCCGTCTAGGGCCAATACACATTCTTTTTCTGTAAAGTGAAAAAAAAAATCTCCGGTATCGGAATACGCTTTTTCCTATTCTTCCAGCTGCGTTGCAAGAATCTGAAATTCTAATGCGCAAAACTGGCTAGCGTTGTGGGAACCGTGTATAGTATCGTGGAAAAGGCCGAAAAAAACTTCAAAATACTAGTAATCCCCGACCGAAACCTCGAGATTGAGATTGAGGGAAAGCAAACATCTGTGGCACCAGTCAAAACGTACTCCAATCTAAATCCCATTTCGACCTATCGCTTAGTCTACTTTTGGTCTGTAAAGAGAAAAAAATCTTGTTCCTTTCACATTCCGGAAGATACAAAACTTAACCTAATTTGGCTCATCTGAACTACAAACTTTCAGCTGTAGAAAATTATTATAATCCGGTTAAAACTGACTCACGGACCTTTCAGTGCGAAGCTCCTGACGGTGTCTGACGGTAGCGGCAGAGCTTCCTTCTCCTCTCGGGTGATGTTGAGGTCCGTCCCGGAGCTCAGACTCTGGTAAAAGTCCAGCATGAACTCGGGAGTCATCCTCCCGGCCACGGCCATGCCGCGCATCGTCACGTTAACCACGCCGCCCTCGCCATGCTCGTAGCTTCCCAGCGTCAGTCCCTCCCCGCCGCTCGCCCGTAGCAGACCCGACGCAGCTACTAGCGTGTGCTCGTTCGACAAACACTCACGACACGGCAGCAGTTGAACAGCCAGGAACGCGGCAACGGTCGTCAGAAACGTCCACATGGTTTTTACGCGGAGCTGGTGTGGTTCCGGAGGTGTTACAGCCGGCCTGCCTGCCTGCTTGACTGCTGGCATTAACTGATTACCACTACTTATAACCCAGATTCCACCTCTTTAATATTCATGACCCCCAGCGAAAGACAAAGGCAAGGCGGGAGAGGATTGGAAGACAATGAAGTGTCAGACATTCAGCGGTGTTCATCTTGGTCTAGTAGTGTTGAAAGCAAACCGACAGAAAAATTGATAAAGAAACTCCTGATCAAAAGTTTTGACTGATTTCTTGCTGCTCATCTTAGGACCTCATTACGATGTTATCTCAATCACCCCACAACTGGTAATTAACTCACCCTCCCGTCTTTAGACAAGCTAAGTGACTTGTCGATCGGCCATTGACTGACAATAAAAGAGCAATCAACAAACGGCGTACAAACACAGTAAGCACACAGACAACACGGCCGCGCTATAGTCATGGTAAACCCCACGGGTCGTCACATCTAGCCTCTAACAGGCTTCGGGAGACGGTCAAAAGCCTAGAAACTTGCCAAATAGAGAGATAACATGCCGAGGGAGTTGGTCAGCTTGACAGCACATTTTGCCGCAAATTGTATTGCCGGTTGCGGCAAAATGTATTCTTTGGCGGACCAACTCCCTCGGCATGTTATATCTCTATTAGGCAACGAAGTTTCTAATCTTTCCAGCCGTCTCTTTCTAGCCTGGTAGAGGCTACGTCACAGTTACGCTATCCCTCCGATTATCTCACATCTTTACGCTTTTTCTGTTCACGCCAATCTCACAACACCATTAAGTACTTACTCTAACACCATCGCGTATCCGGTCAGAAAGTCAAAATTTGCACACGACTGACATAGCTGAACCCAAGATAACATTACCGGTGTAGGTTATGTTACCATTTCTACATGCCGTGTGAAAATTGGTGAAATTACCTGTGCCAACAATGGAGAGAAAGATGGAAGCTCGATCCTTAGAAAGATCAACGGGATTTTATGGAAAACTTGATCAAAGGAATACCCTATCACGCTTTCGGTACCATAAATAACCCGCAACACTTGCACAAAATCATCAGACAAGTAAGTATAATACATGCATGCAACATAACGCGAACGTGCATCTATTCAAGTCTACTTTTAGAAGTCTAGTCAGACTAAGGAGCTTGATTTTTAAGCTCCTTGCTGAGACACACAAGAGTGCTCTCCAAGCAGAGGTTTGGGTTTTGGTTTATTTTTGTCATTTTCATGCTTTTGTATCGGGCTTTCCATTTCGCACTGGTATCTTTTTTGTTGGCGTAAATAAAATACCAGTACAACAAAAAACGATAAAAAAGCATAAAACACGCCAAAAACAAAGTCTCTGCTTGGAGAGTAACAAAAGGGCAATTTTGGTCCCCAGAGTGGCTGATTTCTAACTGATATCTGGGACCTCACTGGGAGGTACACAGCTTAGCGGTGTTTTCACACCTCCACTTCTGTATCGTCAGTGGATCAACAGGATTATCTCCGCATCACCTGGTCTCACGGTACAGCGATATTCAGCTGTGTATTGGCTATTCTCTAATCTCCAAGCAGAGGTTGGATGGTTTAGGACGATTTTTGGTGCTTTAGAGAGCGAGATTCAACATGCTAGCTAGCCTCTACCAGGCTTTGGGAGGCAGCTGAAAAGAGTAAAAAAATGGCGAAATAGAGAGAGATAGCATGCTGGGGGAGTTGGTCTGCTAGATAAGACTACATTCCCCGGTATGCTATCTCTCTCTCTCTCTCCATATGGCCAATTTCTACTCTTTCCAGCCACCTTCCAAAGCCTGGTAGAGGCATGGGGACTTGTTAAAAACCAGCAAACGATGTTATGATCTACCACCCAACAACTACTTGGAAATTTTCATAAAATACTAGTAACATGTCACCAATATTGGGATTCTGGTGTAGAATTATAGACAAGAAACTCAAATCAAAATTCTTTTTAATATATATCATTGAAGATTACAAAACAAATGTACAGTGGATACACTGTATACTATATTAAACCTGTTTCCAGTCAGTTGGATTAAAAAAAAATAAATTTACATTCCCATTACAGTGAAATGTGTAGTGCTATTTTCTGATACATTTGTACTTTGCTACAGCCACATGTACAAAATGTCCATTGTGTAGCATGTATCCTCAACTATTAAATGCTACACAGCTACATACCATGTGCACGTAACAATCATTTGCTTCTCTATCTTTTATAAATAGTCTCAAATATCACATCATTAATCTGTACACTCATCTAAAAGCTAGATAGCTTTGAAAATCCCATGTGTGTAGAGTTCAATTCAATAACACTTTAACTGCTATCTTGTAACTGTTGCTGTAAGCCGGTCTTGTAATAAACTACAACTAGCTAACACTTGGTTTTACATTATGTGATTCCTAGTAGCTAAACAGTATTCTTTATGCTTGCCAAAGTACAAGTGCTTTGTTGTACTTAGTGATATTATGAAAAATTTTTGCGCCAAAACTGTAAATATTAATCTACATTTGTAATTGAAATTTTCTCATCTAGATTGTCATTTTTTAAAACTTTCAACATATGTTCGTCGCTATTTCACCTTTATGGCGGCTCAGCACAGCGCGATAATAAGTTGCGCCAGGCCCGCTGTATCTTCGGCAGCTTCCATTTTTGCGGCGCAACGACATTGATCTTTTACTCCACAAATGTCATTATGAACCCAGGTAGGCTTATACTAATTATAGCACAAGAAAATGTGTAAAACAACGTTTGAAATAGTGAAAATCTTACATAATACCGCTTTAATTTCTGCAATTGGAAGTTTTTTTCTGGCACGCAGGTCAGATCTATGCATTTTACATATGGCACAGTGTCTGGAATGGAAACTTGGTTAGTAGAAGACCAGGATGTCAGTGAAAACCCCCTGCAGCAGGATGCAGAACCCCATAAAGAACAGGAACCACGTCTTCTCTTTGGGAAAGTCTCCCTTTCTGATGATGTAGATCTACAAGCAGAACAACAGACACATACATGTACTAAGTATCACACAGAACAACAGACACATACATGTACTAACTATCACACAGAACAACAGACACATACATGTACTAAGTATCACACAGAACAACAGACACATACATGTACTAACTATCACACAGAACAACAGACACATACATTGTACATGTACTAACTATCACACAGAACAACAGACACATACATATCACACTAAATATCACACAAAGAACAAGAAATCTGAGATATCTGACTTCTGGGAAGCATTTTGGCCTTCTGTAATCCTACAAGGAGGTTGTATGGCAAACTTAAATCAGGACATCATTTTGGCCTTTTGTGAATTTGTTAAAATAACCTACTACATGTACTAGTGTTCTTGGTTTCTGAATTTCCCCAAAATTCCACCTTTAGATTCATGCTAATACCTGAGGTTGATATTTTGACCTCCTGTTATTCTGCCTTTCAATCTTTCCTCCCATGTGCTGTCAACCTAACCTGGAAGTTACCAGGTGAGTACTAGACTAAGAATGATTTAATGCAAGCACATTATACACATGTATAATAAACTGTCTGACCACAATCATATTGATGTCACTATAGCAATTCAGAGTACAGAAATGTAATCATTTAGTGGACTGCATCTCTCAAAAATCTGGCTAAGGAGAGCTCCTAACCCTATAGCTAGACTCTTTTATCTTGGTGAAAATGAAATCATATCTTACCAGCAACACTTCCAACCCTGCTAGTCCTAGAAGAGGAACAGAAGTTTGAATAACATTCAATTTGGTGATATTCATAACCGAACAACAACAACATATCTCCACACATTATGGTAAAAAGATGCACGTTAAATTTCTATTATTAGAGACTTTTAGTATTTGGGAGGTCAAGGCAAGTCTCCGTGCTTTCTTTTACCAAAAACGTACAGACAAAAACATCATTCAGTCTACAGACATTCCCTTAAAATAGATGAGTGTTGCTATTTACCAAGCATGCAGATGCCCAGAAGAAGGTATAAGGCCCCATTGTAATGGTAGGTTATTCCTCTGTACAAACTCAATACAAGGGACACCTGGAAAATAGGAATGACATTTAACAGTAAAGCATGTACTAGGACTATGTTTTTATGCTTTTTTATTTGTAGTTTTTACACACTTTTAACCTAAAATTTTTTTAACTGAAACTACTAAAAAGAATCATTTATTGTATTTAAATTAAATTTAGAAGACACAACAAATATCAACACAACAGCTATACTATGTATTTAACACATGTTACTTATATCCTTTCAAACTTGAACAGTTTGATTAAAAAAAATGTCTTACCAAAACCATTATCACCACCATCGCAACAAAGGAAATCTGTAGATATCTCTGTAGGGAAAAATGAATACTTATGGTTTCAAATGCAAAATACAGCACATTGCATACTCTTAGTCTTATTTATGGAGTTGGGCATACATTTAGTATTTGTTTTAACTGCAATGCCAAACATTTTCTCATTTTTCACATTTAATAGACAAAAACAATCCAATATGGGTCAATATATAAGTCACATGAAGGTGTGTAATTCATGCATGACGTCACCGATCAGATCATATCTTTAATACACAGGTGGGGAGTAGTGGGAGGGGGGCGGACAGTTTAAACCACTGTGCTCTATATTTTGGCTTGTATGGGGTTATAAACAATACACTAAAGGCAGGTTTACTTGTATTTATTTTGCCACAGATCTGAGCGTTTTCAAAAGTTTGCAAAGATCAGTTTTTGGGCCAAAAAAGCACCGTAACTGCATCACCAACAATAATTTTGTAAACCTGTAAAGTTACTTCCGGGTTACCCCTACCGCAAACTTTAGACCACAGTTTCGAGACTTTTCGCGACGGACTTCGCCAGAAATTCCACAGATTATAGTCCTTACCTGCACAGGTGTCTGTGTGGAGTCATAGTAGAGCGCTGCGTTCTCTTTAGGCGGTGGTTCGGGCGCACTTCCCACCTGGCCTGAACCCAGCAACGGCGTTTTGGAATCAGCCATCTTGAAAACTTTTCTTTCCAGGGCTGTCTATTGCTGTGCCTGTGTATTTGCCTCACTTTTTAACACATTCAACGCCTGAAATTTACTACAGAAACATTACTGACTACAGATATGTTTATACATTTTGTATATTAGTTAATCTTAGCCAATACTAGGTTAAAAGTCTTAATTTCTTCGCGTGGTGTGAAAATTTTATAAGGCACTTTTTGTACACAATCCCGTGGTCGTCACATGACAGGTGTTTACCTAAGAATCAAAATGGCGGCGGCTCCAAGTGAGGGACTCACCAATCCAGAGGCTATTTACTACGATGTGGATCCAAAACAGGTACAAAACTAACCAGTAACAGCCAAAACCGCGTGTCTAGAGTGTTTGGACAATTCTGTAAACACCCTAACACTAGAAACAGCGGTGTACTGTAGAACATAATCTAAGGAGGTAACATTATTTGTGATTGAAGTTTGAACATTGGATATCCATGATCCAACTTTCCCAAGTTAAAAGTTTCTCAGATCGTGACTATTATAAACTTTCTTTTCTTTTGTCACGGCGGTTGACTAAAGAAAATCTTCAATTTAATATGTAAGCGTCTTTCAGGTTTTTGCAGTCCGGCTGTTTGGAGCTGTTACAGGTGTCAATATTCTGGTAAGTGATGTCATAAAATGAACAATATTCTATGTTTATAGTACTCTACTCAAGTCTAGACTCTAGTGTACTAGTAATTTAACTCTACTCTACTGAGGGTTAGGGTTATTACTTATTGGGTTATAGGGTTAGCCTACCAATAGTTGGAAACATCTCATTGACAACGTACAAAGCATGTCAGTAGACTAGGTGAAAAAGAGAAAAAAAATATGAAAAAAAATCTTATTGACAGGCTTAGCCTATCCTATTGGTAACTGTGAAAGTCTTAATTCATCAACTAAGGCATTTTAATAACCTTTTCTTAATTAAGTACAGTACTTGATCAGTAATAATAATTTTCTAGTACAGTACTTGATCAGTATTTGCATTCTGTACAAACTATTAGTATTTGCATTCTGTACAAACTATGAATATAACTTCTGTTTATGAAGGAGCTTTGTTTTTGTTGACTTTTCTTTTTTTGCTACCCTTAAAGTTGGCAGTCATCTTTGTCTTGGTGAAAGCACATGAGAATCCACACTTCTATCTACTGGTTGTCAACTTGGCTTGTAAGTGTCGCTCATATCAAATTCCTTTTTTGTAGTAATTTGAATTTAAAAGAGCATGACATTTTGTCTAGTCTTCATCGACGTATGATACTTTGTATTCACCAGTTTCTGTATGGTTACCTATCATATGTATCTCTAACTTTTTCAGTGAGCACCTTGATTGCAATACTCTTGGTAAGTATACAGTTCAACTCTGTCAATACTGACATAGTATATAGTGTTATACATGTATTTTGTGACAGTGAATCAGACAGTCATCGAAATGTTGTGTCTTGTGAAACAGGTGGTTTTGAATAAAAAGAACTTTGCTATTCAATCATTTAACAACCTGGTAAAAGCTTTCAAGGGGGTTTAGAAAAAAATCACATCGGTTATAATAATAACCTTTATTGTACATTCATTGCCCTATCGGGCTAAGTACAGGCAAACAGATGAAATGGGTAATAAGAAAAAGAGCTTTAATTTGTCCATAAACCTTGATGTACTAACTAGTAGACAGTTGACTTGAACAGAAACTGTGCACCAAAGCATTATTATACACATCCTACAATAACTTTTAATTGTCTCTGATACAGTTTTCATAATTTTACCGTCTCTTTCCCCAGGCATGGTGGTATCGCAGAGGGCAGTTGGTAAGTTTTCTACTGTGCCAAATAATCGGACATTTGCATTTTAGCACTACAAGTTTGCTTCTCTTATTTATTTATAGAGCAACATTCAACTTGTGAAGTGTTTTGTTTCTTCATCTTAACAATAATTTCACCATTGAAGTCACTAACTGTGATATGCCAAATACAGGTAACAGTTAAAAGTAACGATATGATTTTGGAAACGGTCAGACATTTCAGAGGGCATCTGCTATATCTGAAAGGTCTGATCATTTCCAAAATCATATCCAGTTGCCTGGATAACTGTTTTTTGGCATATCTTATTACCTGGATGTCTAACCTTCACTGACGTAGACATGATATTTCCTTATTTCCTCTCCAGAGTGCAGACAAGCACTGGTACATGGCGCTGGTGTGTGCAGTTATCCTCCTGCAGGCCATCACGGCTGACTTGTATGTTTTTAACCACGTGGTCGTGGCCAGCAAGCACAGCGTGTTCCCTGCTACCAATGTCAGCACAAGTACAGCTCCTACTATAAAACCTCCCGGGTAATTACAGTTAAACAACAAACACAAAGTTAGTGGGTAACTAGATCATGAAAGATCAAAACCAAAAGTTCTGCTGCAGTACCTAGGAAGGCCACCAGGGGGACCAAAATCTAAACATTGTTAGGTCTCATCAAGACCTACCCACCTACTAAGTTTCATGGCAATTTATCAATAGCTTCTTGAGTGATGCTGTTTACAAACAAATGGACAAATGCTACTGAAAACATGACCTTCTTGGTGAAGGTAATGAAGTGTGTATTATAATCACAGAACTAGACAAAACTGACAAAACTACCAACTTTTTTTTTAATCAAGATGTGTGATATGATTAATGTTGCTGCTACTGGTGCCTGAGGTTTGTTCATAAGTCTTAGGGTGTAGTCATATTCATTGTAACTTGTCCTACGGTTTTGACATCGACGTCACAGTGTTTTCAAGCAACTGTTGGCAAGGATCTAAGACTGAGTTTTCTTTAACAAGACAGCAAATTTTTTTGAAACACACGCATGACTATCCCAACAATGTTTTCGGTTTGTGATCGTACAATGATTGCACAATGTATCTGACTGGGCTCTTTGCTGACAATCTGAGAAAATCTATGCAAGTATTTATCTAATTAAGATTTCTTCCATATCTAAATAGACTGTTGCCATTAAGAAAGTACTAATGGTCCATATAGATTTTGTTCCATATAAATGAATTTTGTATGTATGTAGTATTGAGTTAACATGCCTTATAAAGTTATATACAATGTATTATGATTTAGTAAGCTCTGTCTTTAACATTTTTGTTTAAGTCATTGGATCATTAGCAAGGGATTTTTAATTTTGTTTTGAAAAAATGCTTCATTGTGCCATACAAGAGATTAAGGTTAAAGCTTCAAAAGGACAGCTTTATGAACAGAGTGCAGCAGTCAACATGAACCATGATGCTATGTTATCTTTACAATTTGTCAATTATCATTTTTTACATACACAGAATGTGATGTAATTAAAAATGTAAAGTAGTGCCTTACCTGGTTATTGTAAATGTTTGCTAACATGTTAAAATCTAGCCCTTTTCCCACTTATACATGTATTGTATATTCCAACTTCTTCAAAGACTTGAATTTCATATACAACTACATTATTGTGAAAGTGTATAGATATGACATTTATTATGTGAATTTTGATGAAAATATGAAAATAATGTAATGTGACTGCAGAAAAAGAATCAGCGTAATTGTCAATTTGCAGAATGTGTGAAATTATGTGGAAAATACAGAAGTGCTCAATTACCTGATAACTGGAGTGGAATGATTTTTGATTGACAGAAAAGGAGTCATGACAGAGTGCAGTAGTCAAGCAAAAGATACGTTACTAGTATTTATTATCGAGTCTCACACATGACTAAAGATCATGACAGGTTACATGTTATTTTGTGAAAAATTATCATTACTGGCAAAAGAAAAATAACTTACATGTAAGACTTCAAGTCTAAGTTATGAAGAAAGTTTGCAGTAATTTCCCATAACCAACACAAGAAATTAGAATAAACCTATAAATCTTTTACTGCATAACTCCAGTCAATGTCTCCCTTACCAGCGTGCACTCAACAAAGACGGGGAGCGTCACAGACTTTCTGCAACATGTGCTTCATCACGGTGTGGTGTATTGCTCATTTCTTGACAAAGACTGAAGTTGCAAGTCCAATTTCAGTTTTATTACAGTTTAAATTTGCTTCATAATTACTTCTACCAACACAAGTAAACTTGTTATCATTAAGCCCATCACAAAATATGTTTGCCTCATTTCTTATGTAAATCAGATTATTTGTATAATATTCATCTCATTATTTTTATCTTTACCTGAGGCACCTACCTACCTAAAACAATGAAAAAACATCCACCCGTGCTCCAGTTATTTGCAACCAAACTAAAAACAAAACGCCCACTACAGTTCCAACGAAGCTGCTAGGAGGCCAAAATTACACCACATACTCCCAGTCCCAATAGCTTTCGACTACTTAAATATCATAAACCTTACACTTCTTGAAAATTTTAACTCAAACTTTGAAACTCCGCTGCAGGAACTAGATCTTAGATGTCAGCTCAGATGTGTTGGAAATTACAGTTTGAACTTACTTCATAATGACTTCTACCAACACACATGCACATTCAAGGCAAATTCGATTGGTTATGTCCAATTATAAAAGAGAGTAGAAGGGCTCTCCTGCTCGGGCTCTTTCTTCAGTCTCGGAGCGAACAGCACACAGCGCTGTAACTTCTTCCAGCGACGCTTTGCAGTAGACGTAGCCGGCCTCATGCTGTTCTTCTCGATGTACGTGCGCAGGAAGGCTCGGGTACCGGTAGCTCCACGCTGTCAGAAAAGAGAAAAGAATCAACGAATATCTTCCAGAAACAGATATTTACACAAATGGTATAGACCCGCACTTACGTTTCGATGTCTATCAGATACCTTCCTCAGAGCTTCTGACTGGAGTACCGATTCTCGCTGCTACATGCACATGAATATGTAGTCATTATAGGAGGAGCTTTTGCGGCGAGAACACAGTCCTAAACGTGGCTAAGTTTGTATCCCCCCTTAGAGTTATTGTTGCCTCTTCACGAAACGTTCGTAGATTTTCTTCTTTTATGCTGGATCAAGAGCAGTAGGTACGACGTATACTACAGTATGTTTTACACATTTAAGTTGTCAAAATATCCTTACCTCTTAAAGTTTAAGAGTTAATGACATCACATGTACTTTCTAATTGCCCGCATCAATAATAACAGTGATGATAACCTGCTAGAATTACCTTGAAGAGAAACATTTTATCCTCGTCCTCCAGCTTAAAGTCTGTTGTCTTCACGTAGTCACTGTCCACTCCGATAGTCCTGTCCATATCGTAAACCTGCATTATAAATGTTTGATGATAGAGAAAGCATACAATGATTAATGGCGTATACACATGCACATATCAATGGTGTATACAAATGCCCATTTGAATGATGTTTTCCTTTACTGTTTGTAATTAATTATATAAATACATTCAGTGCAATTTCAGGGCGACAAAACAAAAATATTCTGGATAAGGAAATCTGCCTGATATTGACATTGCATTGCATGTCTTTCTTTAAAAGTACGATGCCATAATGACAATAACAATGCCTGTCCTTGGTGCTGAGCATCATCCACACACAGGCGAACATATGCCTAGCTTGTCCTTGGTGCTAAACAACATACACACACAGGCAAACATGCCTGTCCTAGGTTTTGAACACCATCCACACACAGGCAAACATGCCTGTCCTTGATGTTGAACACCATCCACCACAGGCAAACACGCCTGTCCTTGGTGCTGAAAACCATCCACACACAGGCAAACATGTCTTGCCTGTCCTTGGCGCTAAACCCATCCACAAACAGGCAAACATACCTGTCCTTGGTGCTAAACACCATCCACACACAGGCAAACATGCCTGTCCTTGGTGCTAAACGTCATTCACACACAGGCAAACATACCTGCCCTTGGTGCTAAACCCCATCCACACACAGACAAACATACATGTCCTTGGTGCTAAACGTCATTCACACACAGGCAAACATACCTGTCCTTGGTGCTAAACCCCATCCACACACAGACAAAAACATGCATGTCCTTGGTGCTAAAACCCATCCACACACAGGCAAACATGTCTGTCCTTGGTGCTAAACACCATCCACACACAGGCAAACATGCCTGTCCTTGGTGCTAAACGTCATTCACACACAGGTATATATAATACTTTTCTGCACGCACCTTGCGATAGACTTTCTTCCCCAGAACCCCGAGAAGGTCCATGTACTTGAGGGTGTAGTCTTTGAGACTGGTGACATGTGCCCGCCTCTCTTCCATACTGCGAGTCAGCCAGCTGAAGCCGCGGTTGGTGAAAAACTCGTGGATCTCCTGGAAGGTCAGCTTCATAAAGGAATTTAACAAAAACATTTCATTGTATGAATAATACTGACAAAATCATAATAGTTATTGAAAATAGTGACAGACCTCTCCGGGACCTCTACAATTACTACAAGCATTGGTTAAAGCTTATAGGTCTTCTCGTACTAAAAAAAAATACAAAAAAAACAACAACAACAATATCTACGCCATAGGAATCAGCAAAACGTGCATCGTAACATCAACGACCTATTTCTGTGTATAATGCAAATATACGTTAAAGTGTACAAAATGCAAAATGCAAGGCAAATGCATTATGTTAACATTCACATGATTGAGCCGAAACACACTACTGTTTTTATTTGGCTTTAAAACACATTCATATATGATATATGGTGAGCAACCCCTCCAACTCTGCCCTGCTACATAATGTAACCCAACACCACAGGGTGCCTGCTACAGCACTGGTTACCGTGGTGACAGACGTCCAGGTCATTGACTTAATTGTTTGAGGGAGAAGAAGAGCAAAAAACAATATGTTTCGTTCCGCGAAAAATAAACATACCATCCCATCTTTGTCAGCGTCCATCTGATTGAAGAGTTGGTCTACCGAGTAAGACTCCCCGAACAGCTTCTGCTTTTCTTTGTCAGTCAGTGAGTCATTTCCTGCCTGTTTAAGATATGTGTTTCAAGTAACAAAACATCTGTCAAATGGCAATTATTCTTTTGTGCTAAACATCATCCACCACAGGCAAACATGTCTGTCCTTGGTGCTGAACACCATCTCCACTCAGGCTAACATGCCTGTCCTTGGTGCTGAACACCACCTACACTCAGGATAACATGCCTGTTCTTCGTGCTGAACCCCATCCAAACACATGTAAACATGCATGTCTCTTACTGCTGAACCCCACCTACACTCAGGCAAGCATGCCTGTCCTTGGTGCTGAACCCAATCTACACTCAGGCTAACATGCTGGTCCTTTGTGCTTAACACCATACCACACACATCATAAACACATGTAAACATGCATGTCTGGTGCTGAATACCATCCACACACAGGCATACATGCTTAAATCTTTCTTTACTTTTTCTATGTTATGCCACAACTTATGCCTATGTTCAAGGCAATTGAAATTCAGACTATGGGACGATGCTAATGAAAGCTTAAACTCTATCAGACTTCGGCAAGCGGCTGGAAAGTGTATAAATTGACCAAATAGACAGATGATATGCCAGGGGAGTTGGAGTTGGTCCACGCTAAGAGAACAGTTCTCGGGAGCAACTGTTCTCTTAGCGTGGAGCAACTCCAACTCCCCTGGCATATCATCTGTCTATTTGGTCAATTTATACACTTTCCAGCCGCCCGCTTCCTGAAGAACGGGAGAGGCTAATAAAAGCTATGGGATCATCGTGATTGTCATCGATCTAGACTTAGAAAGCCTCTGTAAAAGACTTAGAAAACCTCTGTAAAAGCCCTGCGCAGTTCCTCCCTAGTGATAGTCGAGGTCTGCTTTATGTTATGGCTCTTCAGACTTGTCAGAAACTTGTCGATCAGTCCGCGGATTTTCTTCCTGTTCTCCATGGCTTCGACAGTTTCAACAGTTCTCTTATCTTGGTAAGCCCTACATATGCAAGGGAAGGTTTCTTTCGATTCATGTACTTTTTTTATTACGATTTAGTAACTAAAAAAAGCTGGTGTTACACCAAAGGGTCCTTATACCCGATACAGATACAGATACATATACAGAAAAATCGAAATTCTACTTGCAAT
The DNA here is from genome assembly GCF_001625305.1 of Branchiostoma belcheri. Taxonomy (NCBI): domain Eukaryota; kingdom Metazoa; phylum Chordata; class Leptocardii; order Amphioxiformes; family Branchiostomatidae; genus Branchiostoma; species Branchiostoma belcheri. The sequence goes on along the minus strand of NW_017803157.1, from coordinate 1,275,513 downwards.
AGCCTTGTATAAGAAAAGATTATAACGTTTTCCTGACCTGACTGCCTCGGTGTCAGGTCTTTTCTTCTCATACAGCCTTTCCTCCTGCGTCAGACGGTCACAGAGAACTTGCTGGTACTGCTCAATGTCGTCTTCAGAATACTGGTAAAAGAGGCGCATTTGTTTTATTAAACAGTGTAAAAAGTACAGGTACTTTACACGACTTTTCTCACTTCAATCAGGTAGAAATAAGTATATAATTTCGGTTAGGGACGTCGAATAAGCCGTTAAATGGGGGCCCCAAGCGAGTTTCGGAGAGCCACACCCCACGCACGTTATTAAGATCCCATCACACTTATCGAATAGAGTAGGGGACCTTCCCGGTGTGAGTGGTTCAAACCTTACAGTCCGGTCCGCAGCTTGTATTTACAAAAAGTGGTGTGTTAGGCTTAAAAGACAGTTTACCGGTTATGCGAAACAAACAAATATGATGCGGATTGTTTTTTTCAAGCGTACTAACACTGAACAAGTACGGTTTCATTGACACCTTTAATCTCCAAGCAGATCCTAGGGTGGCAAAAGACAGTATCAAATTGACCAGGCAGTAGCCATTCGCCAAAAACGATCCAATACGCGAGAAAGTCGCACTGGACAAGTTTATTAACCTTGGGTGGCGTATTTGACCCTCCCTGACAAATGGATACTGCCTGAACAATTTGATACTGTCTTTTGTCACCCTAGGATCTGCCTGGAGATTTCCACCTACCAGCATTAGGCCGATGGTTTTGGGGTTGACCGGTTCGAAGCGGTTGGAGCGGTGCATGGCACGGCTGAGGTTGGCCAGGTCATCCAGTCTGCTGAACAACGAGTCAGCCTCCTCCATGGAGAGCCACCAGCCTGAAAGACAGTCACAAGCGATGAACTGGTTTAATGAAGTTACAATAAAGTTAATGAGTTAGAATTTAGTGATTAGTAGTTAGAGTAGTCTATAGTCACGTTCTATATTGTTACCCATCCTGTTGTCCATGTTACTTGCAATGTATTGACCTAGATGTTGAATTAAGAGCCATGCAATGATATAAGATGTACGTACCATCGAAGGCGTGGAGAGGATAGTTACAGATCACCCCCCCATCCACGTAGAACTCTTTGTCTCCATGGTAATCGGTCATCACCGGCTGGAATAGTCCTGTCCAAGTACAGTCAAAGACTACATAAAGGAAATCTATTTCTACATGACTGAAGTCTTTTTGCCACATGACTGAAGTCTCCTTGCTACATGACTGAAATCTTTTTTGCTACATGCCTGAAATCTTCTTGTCACATGACTGAAGTCTTTTTGCTACATTACTGAAGTCTTTTTGCTACATGACTGAAGTCTTTTTGCTACATGACTAAAGTCTGACAAGTGAGTAGAGCAAACCTGGGATGGACATGGACATCCTGACAGCCTTACGGATGGGCAGGTCGGGCGTGGTCTTGACGTGGCAGTATTCCTCCGTCATCTGGTCCAAGTTTGTCACCACGATGCAGAGTTCGATTCCGCTCATTTTGTACAGCTGAAGAAACACAACATAGTGTTACAAGGCATTCAATGCGCATTTCTTACTATGCGTATTACTTTCTTAGAGGATGCCAGGATGATCATGCATCAACCCAGTCTGACTCTGGAGGACCTAAAGAGGATCACCCACGACCGCCAAGTATGGCGCAGGGCGCTTTGTAGAAGGAAGGACTGGCTTTGACGTAGGCCACTCGCCTAGCTGAGGAGACCTACTCAACTACAAGTAGTAAGTATTACTTCTTACTAGAAATACAATAAGGATTACTGGATGGAAACTATTGCATCTGTCCCCACTGCATACTTTCCAATCAGAGAAGGAGTAGTCTCAGCCTTGTTAGCTTTGGTCCGCTTCCCAAGATCCGCTACCTCTGTCAAGACATCTCTGCCACCTCCAAAAGCCTCGACTTGCTCGGGTTTGAGCGAAGTAATGCTAACTCTTCTAAAACTGACGCAATCACGGAATCCATGTGAATACGTACGCCAACTGAAAACGTTTTAATGGTAAAGACTCCTAGTCTTTTTGGTGGGGGTAGCGAATCTTAGGAGGCGGACCAAAGCCAACAAGGCCGGACTCCAGGCTGGAGAGGGACCTCAGGTGGCATCGTTCAAGGCATCCAATGCGATTTTATGGCAGAAAAATTGAAATATTTGAATAAGACACTCTGTGTGATATTATTAGCATATTTCAAGAGTCAGTATTTTATACTTTGGGTATTAAAAACTGCAGAAACAAGCCCCAAGACGAGTCTCTTATATTCTGGGAGGCACCCCAAAAGTCAGCCAAGGTCCCTTCCAGTAATCATAATCCGTCAGAATTTTGAGTATGCTTGCTCCAAGAGGGTTAATACACATTGGGACAGTGGACTACTCAGTATGTAGATAAACGACTAGAATATTGACTTTAAAAAATCGGATTTCAAAGCCCTAAAACCTGCACTGGATGCCTTTAAACAGTCCGACGGATGATCAGATCACAACCTTGCGATTTTTTTACCCCCATGATCAGACGTACCTGCTTGAAGGTGACGTCTGGGTTCCCAGGACGGCCTTCCTTACGTGTGAACTTCTCCAGGATGCCTCCAAAGAACTGGGAGAACCCGTCACCTGTTTCCCATCCGTAGCGTCTGTACAGGTTGACTGGTTTGACCAGTTTCTGCATGTATCCTCCTGTAGAGATAGATACACATTATATGCTAGTAACCGTCGATAAAAAGGCATGGGGCGTTACAATCTTCTTTAGCTATAGCTTTACCTATTACATGCCTAAAGACCTTTTGCTACATGGCTGGCATTTTTGCTACATTTGCTACTGGATACATGGCGACATGACTAGGGGTCTTTTTGCTACATGGCTGGAGTTTTTTTGCTACATAATTGGAGTCTTTTTCTAAATGGCTGGAGCCTTTTTGCTACATGACTGGGGTCTTTTTGCTACATGGTTAAAGGTTTTTTTGCTACATGACTGAATTTTTTAAGTATCCAAATTCCAAACTTGTACCTACTTGATCCAGGGAGACAGTGTGGACATACCGGAGATGAGAATCTTGCCCAGATCCACGTCAGCCTCCTGTGCCACGTCCGCGCAGCTCAGTCCCAGGGCCACGAACGTCGCCGTGATGGCTCCTGCGCTCACCCCCGCCACTCGTTTGATGTTCGTCAGGATTCCAGCAGACTCCAGAACCTGAGAGACAGAAAAAGGTATATGCCCAGTTATGTTAGGAATAAAGGTTTGCGTGACTAGGTTATATGAAATTAGCAGGAAAGGAAATGAAAGGTGAGGAAAGATGCCCAGCAGCGGGACGTTAATGCACTGTGTCAAGGGCACGGTTTTGGAAGGCGGAGCCCATCCCTCTCCTTCTACACCTTGGTGAAGTGAGGAAAGTGGTGCAAAGTGCCTATCCCAAGGACTCCAGATCGGTGACATGACAGGATTCGAGCCCAGAATCTCTAGGTTCTGAGCATAACACCAAGTCGTTACGTCCCATCTTCTTGAACGATATCATAACACAATTGATACTTTCAATACACCTTCCTTTCCAACAGAAACTAGATGGTACTTGAATTGACAAGCAGTCATACTTACCCTCAGCGCGCCAACATACGCCACTCCTCGGGCCCCTCCTCCCTCTATCACCAGGTTCTCAAACGGGAAGTCATAGTTTCCGAACTCCTTGTCCTGTGGGTCGTCTATTGCCGCAACGTCCAGTGGCTTCTTCTCTTGATGTGATTCCACATTCCCCATTTCGTTCTGTGCTTCCGATGTCGTCTGATTGAGCTCGACCGTCTTCTAACTGCGTCAATGCACTATGTACGGTATGTGCACCCGATTCTGTTACGATTACCGAAAGTTTGTTAATGAAACAGTATGCAATCTGTGTTTCATTTGTCTTTTGTGTGTATTGTTTGTAAGTCCGGATACAGTATAAAACTTGGAAATTCACAAAACCACTAGAATGCCCAAATTTGACTTTTTTCCACACTGACACTACAAGCTACATACAAAAAACTGTAAAAGAAGCATCCATGACATCAAAAGTTATCCCGTCTAGTCACATTCAGTCATAAAAAATACCACAAAAGCTAAAAAAACAGCTATTTCGCCGAACACCATGCCAGATGCTAACTGACCAAGCATCTATGTTCCACTCAAAAATCAAGACCAGAGCATGTCCACAACACGAGATATGATACAATGTACCCCACTGCAGTACCTTACAAAACCGCTAGAGTACCCAAAATTGACTTTGACTTTCCTTTTCCCAACCTCATCCTTCCTACCAAATATCATAAAGATACATGCACCACACTCCAAGCTATAACCGATTATAAAATCAGCAACCCCTGCGCATGGTGTACCTAAACACATAACCTGGCGAAGGTAATTAGGTCAAAGGTGGAGTTTGTTTACTGTTGTCAGAGTTTGAGCTGGTAAACCCCCTGTTTTCCTTCTGAATTTGGGAAGCAGACCCTTGTGGTTCTCTGGTGCAGAAGAATTTATGAGATTGAAATGTAAAAAAAAAGTACTTTCATGAGGACTTGTTTCAGTGTATTTTACCATAGGTTTCTAAAATTAAGCTGGTGTGTTACGCCGAAGGGCAGTTATTCCGGCTATACCGTCACAGGTACAGATATGGCCGAAGGCAATTGCCCTGCCTGCCTTTCAGTTGACAGCGCCCTGAAATATGTCGCTTCCAACACAAACCAACCTTTGTACAGGCTAGAATCTGTTTTTCCTGATCTCTTAAACCACAACACAGACTGTGGACAAGACTCCGTTAACTTACTTATATCTAATTTTTTTTCTAGACTCCAAGCTGCAAATGACAGGCAGAACCTGCACACTCTAGATCGATCTATCATGTTAAACGGAATGTAGAGCACAAATTACGATTTCAATCTGTATAATGTGCGTTTATACACTATATACTGCGTTTTCAAATGTACTGCGATGGCTGTGTGTGTGAGGGGGTGGGGTGGAGGCATGTACGTAAGTGAGTGGGTGCCTGGAGTTGTAACAACTGTTCAAATCCTTACCTTTTTTCCAAGACAGTTGGACTAATAGCAGCAAACCACCACGTTCTCAGAAGTCCCGACAGTTGACCTTTCTCTTCTTCAAAACTCCTGTTACCTGCACGCCTGCTGGACCAAGTGAAGTCTTGCTTAAGATCAAGAACCTGCACACTAACCCCACCTCCGTAACTTGGGATGCAAACGCAGCGTAGTTACGTTATTAGCAGAATAACCAATACTGTATCCAACAGGCAAGCTTCGGACACAGCATCTAATGGCTCGTTTAATCTGCCTCTAACTCTAGGGTAGTATGTAAATCTCCTGACTGGACTGGTTTGACTGGTCGAATCAAATCACATGACTTTTACCTCTCGGGGACACCATCGAAATCGGGGTTGTTTACTTTGATTGTTATGTATGTTATGTATTGTTATTACATTGGATGATGCTGTATTATGAGCTGATGTCAAACGCGCGAAAGTACTAAACGTTTTTGGTGCTTCAAATGACACAAAACAAAACATTTGGAATTTTTTTTTAAATTTCTGGAATACCTTTAGTGTAATGACGCGTGACGCACAAGCAAGCACCCAACCCACCCCACCCAACTATTTGAACAACGACTTTTGCTAGGTCAAGTGAGTCTAATGATACCACCTTGGCTTCGCTGCTGACATATTACCCTATAGGTCACCCCTTAATCTAACAACATACTTGAAAGTACATTGTACTGGGCAAAATTATTGCTTAGAGTTACATGACCGGCTCTACAAAATCCTGCCGACACAAAAAATACAACAATTACTGATTTTTCTAACTTGCAGCATTTTCTTTAATTTGTACTACGCAGACATATCAATCATAGTTTAAGCAAAAGACAAGTTCTTTATTATCAAGTGTTACACATATGACTGAAGAACATGATTGTTAACTTAACAGTTTTTTAAAGATTATCAATACTAGCAAAACAAGCCTATACAAGGATAAAGTATCAGTCGGCACAGGCACTGTCTTACGTGTAAGACTTCAAGTCTAAGTTATGAACCACTATGGCGTCATAGAAGCGGTAAATAAACACTGAAGTTGTACAGTCAAAAATTTGGGTGATCGAGCCCAATTTCTTGTGTTGGAAATTACAGTTTGAACTTACTTTATAATGACTTCTACCAACACTGATGGACATTCAAATTCAATTGGTTATATCCATTGATAAAAGATATTGAGATATCAATTAAGTTGCAAAACAGTGAATTCCCATCTGTATCTGTGCAGGTATAGCCGGTATAGCCGGCAACAGACGACACGAGTGTAATGTCCATCTATGGTAAGCTTTCGTAGGTTATAAAATGCCCTTTGTTCTACTATGTCCAATTTCATGGAAATGGTAGATTCTTTTCTAAGATGCACAAGTACAATACACTGCAATGCAAACTCAGATGTTATACACTACAATGCAAGGAGCTTTAATATAGGCTACAATGCAAACGTACGGATGTTAGAATTTAGATGTTACACACTGCGATGCAAACTTAGATGTTAGTAGAAGGGCTCTCCTGCTCGGGGTCTTTCTTCAGTCTCGGAGCGAACAGCACGCAGCGCTGTAAGTTCTTCCAGCGGCGTTTCCCAGAAGACGAAGTCGGCCTCATGTTGTTCTTCTCGATGTACGTACGCAGGAAGGCTCGGGTACCTGTGGCACCCCGCTGTTCACAGAGAAATAAAAGCAATCAACGTTTGATACGAATATCTTCTAACTTGGTATCTATCGCGGTTGGGGCGGACTTTCTTCGGGGCTGTTTTTTTTTCACGACGGGAGTTTGATTAGCCCCACTAACTAACGCCCGGCGTGCCATCCACGCACACATGCGTAACTCCTACCGGGTAGACTGGATACCAGGCTAAATATCTTCAAGAAACACACACACACACACACACACACACACACACACACGCGCGCGCGCGT